>NC_059289.1:17085925-17242150 GCF_017591435.1 Portunus trituberculatus
TACATTTGAATAAAATTTGGCTTTATTTTCTTTTCCCCTCTCTCTCTCTCTCTCTCTTCTTTTGTATATTGAAATGTTTCAGTCTTCTCTTTATCACTTTCACAGATCCTTATTGTAGTTTTCACGGGTGTTTTCAAGATTGTAGTAATAGTGTAACGTTTAACAAGGACCCAACACTGCCAACAACACAAACACTCACAGCAACATGGCTAATCAACTCAGCGTGACAATAGAATCAAACAGCGAGAAGTGATACAAACATAAAAAAAAAAAAAAACCTCCCAAAACATCTTTCCTTACCTTCTGATACCAAAACAGTCACATTTATGACAGTAATACATAATAAACTGGACTGGTAGCTAACTAAATGGGCATTTTTTGTTTACTCTTTTTGTTACCCCTGGCCAATTTTCCCCCTCTTACATTAAAGAAAAAACAAAACAAAAACTAACTCCATACACCATTGATCAACATTGTAACTCCGAAGACTAAAATATAAACATGCTAAGGTATATAGTAGGAATGGAGTGTTTATAAGGGAAAGAAGAGAAGTATTAGCTACATTAATTCTGTAAGAGAGAGAGAGAGAGAGAGAGAGAGAGAGAGAGAGAGAGAGAGAGAGAGAGAGAGAGAGAGAGAGAGAAATATACTACCCATTAGACATTACATAATAGAGTTGCCCCTGTAAGATATCCCAGAACACCATGGTTTTATTTCAGTAGCGTTTCTCCCTCCCCCTAATGGCTGTATAAGGGTTTGATCCATCGCCACCCCTCCCTCCCTCCCTCCTCGCCCCAAACACAGCTAACCCTCCCTCTCTCCCCCACAGCCACGCCACGCCACGCCACCCATCTCAACGAACGCCACTCACCCACCATCACCTTGTATTATGTAATCCCTCTCCCACCTCCCTCCATCACAGTAAAGACTTGAGTATATACTGTATGTGAGAGAGAGAGAGAGAGAGAGAGAGAGAGAGAGAGAGAGAGAGAGAGAGAGAGAGAGGAAAAGAAAATAAAGCCAAATTTTATTCAAATGTAAGTTATAGTATTAGTAGTAGTAGTAGTAGTAACTGTTGTTGTAGTAGTAGTAGTAGTAGTAGTAGTAGTAGTAGTAGTAGTAGTAGTAGTAGTAGTAGTAGTAGTAGTAGCATTAGTAAAAAGAAGAAGAAGAAGAAGAAGAAGAAGAAGAAGAAGAAAGAAGAAAAAGAAGATCAATAACGAAGCTTAACTCGATGACTGGAGAGAAATTTACTAACTAGAGAAAACGTGACTGACTGTTTAACTGACTGACTCACTGACAAACGGGAAAAAAATCTTGACTGGCTGAATGACTCACTGGAAAAGAAACGTGACTCACCAAATATCTGACTGAGTGACTGACTGACTGGAAAAAAACAAGACTTGGGTGACGAATTAACTGACTGGAGATAGGGAAATGACTTACTGACAGGGTGACTCAACGAAGGAAAGAAATATAGTAGTTTGAATGGGAAAAAAAAAAGAAATGATAGACTGATTTACTAACATGAAGAAAAATATCGTGTAAGAAAGACTAACTGGCAGGATACAAGCAAGACTGACTGACTGACTAACTGACTGGCTGCCAAAACGAAATATAATCAACTAACACTATAAATACATGACACTGTTCTTTTTTATTGTTGACTCAAAGCAAACAAACAAGACAAAATTACAATGAAAGACACGACTAACTTAACAACAAAATAAAAAAAATAAGTAAAAAAAAATAAACGGGGTGAAAATACCAAAAAAAAAAAAAATTGGAAGAAATAAGATAGAAAGATGAAAATAAGACAAAGATAAGAAAAAATAATGACGCCATGAAAAAAAAAATTAAGGGAAAAGAGAAACAAAGAAATAACATGAAAAAAATACCTAAAAATAGAAAGACAAGAAAAAGATAAAGATAGGAATAGTGAAAAAAAAAAAAAATTATGACGCCCCGCAATAAAACACTGAAGGGAAAAGAACCAAAGGAGAGATAAATGAAAAGAATGCCTGGAAAAAAAAGAAAATACTTAAAACATGGCAGAAAAAAAAGAAAGCCAAGAAAAGGTTAAGATAAATAAAACTTAAAATATATATATAAAAAAAATGACGCCATGAAAAAAAAAATGAAAAAAACTGAAAGGAAAAGAAGAACCAAAGGAGATAAATTAAACCAATGACAAGCATAAAAATACCAAAAAAAAAGGGCAGAAAATATAAATAGCAAAGAAAAAGATGAAGATAAGTAAACATGGTAAAAAATTATGACGTCATAGAGAAATAATAATAAAAAAAAAAAAAACAAGGGAAGAGAAACAAATAGATAAATGATAGATTAAAATGCCTAAAAAATGGCAGAAAAATATAGAAAGACAAGAAAAAGATAAAGATAAGAATAAATAGTAAAAAAATATGACGCCCCCCCCCCAAGAAAAAAAAGGGAAAACAGAAACGAAAAAAAAAATGACATGAAATGAATGACTGGAAACATGAAAATACTAAGAAGAAAAAGTGGCAGAAAATATTGAAAGAAAAAAATTGTAATAAAAAATGCAGACGCCAAAAGAAAAAAAAAAAAAGAAAAGAAAAGAAAAAAAAAACAAAGGAAGAGAGAAACAAGGGAGAGGTAAATGAAAGGAATGGAAACATGAAAATACCGGGAAAATGACTTGATAAGATAAAGATAACAAAAATACTGACGATATATATATATAAAAAAAAAAAAAAACTGGAGGAAATAAGAAAAAGAAGTGATAGATAGAATTAACGAAAACATGAAGGAATTGAAGGAAATGATGAAGATGATAAAGATATATGCAAAAACAAAGCTGATAGAGATATAAGCAGCCTTACCTGAGCGTATGGCGAGAGCGACGAGCAGTAGGGGCAGCATGCGTATAGGCGACACCATAGGAGGGGTGCCCATGGTGGCGGTGGTGGTCGCGGTGGTGACGGGTGGTGACGGCAGCGGTGGTGATTACAGCACCATACACCGGTAACACACACTGGGGGGGGTATTAACACTGCAAATGACTTGGTGATTATGGGGAAAAACACGCACAATTTTTTGCTTTTAATACATACATATACTTTTCTTTCAACAGGCTTAAAATGAACGCTATTAATATTGTGGATTAAAACACTTTTTTTTCTTTTTCACCAGCACCTATTAATTAAACACACTCAGGCACCATGCACAGCTTAACATTATGGCATACTTTCTTGCCCTCACAAAATTAATTACGCCTCAGATGATTTCCAATATAGAAAACGGAAAAAAAAAATATTAAGCAAAGTAACACAAAAAAGGGAAGGCGGCTTTTCAATTTGCCTATAAATATAGTTCACTTATATGAATCACTACAATCATACTTCACGTTCTACATCATAAAACAAGGATATTGACACATCATTACAATTCAATGTAACACAAATCACTCAATACCCACAGAGAACGAAAGCTTCAACCCTTCGCTCCACTGGCAAACACCAGACTGAGGGACTGAGGGAGGCGGGACTCGCTCAGCGAACGAAGACTTCTGTGAAGCTGTCAATGGCTCGCACGCTAGCCAACACTTTGGCGTATAATCATTACTTGGAATACTTTGTGTAACATATTGACGTAATCTGTATAACTTATTACTGTTTTTTCACATATCTCAAAAAGTAAATATTAAATTCAATGGCTAAAGTTACAAATAGAAATTACAAAAGACATGAGACGAGTCTCAATTTACTTCAGTTTTAACTTGCCGCCCAAAAAATGTTTATTCCTTAAAGTTGAGGAAAATGTACAAATTAAAATTGTTGAAAAAAAAATAATAAAATTCATGTACATCACTTACTACAATTACTTTGAAGCAGCAACAGCGAAAAAAAAAAAATATATATATATATATATATATATATATATATATATATATATATATATATATATATATATATATATATATATATATATATATATATATATATATATATATACACACACACACACTATCATTCTTTGTGACTGGTACGTAATTATTTCAATAAAACTTCATTCAATAAATTTACTAATACGTTATCTATCACATCCCAGAAAAATCAAATAAGAAATATTACATATGTTTTCAAATGCAAGAAAAAGTATTTCTATAAACATGTAAACTGAAGGTTCAAACTCGAATGCTGTCAAGCAAACCAAAACAACTCTCCACGACAGCTGGGCCTGACCAGACAGACTTCCTAACTGACCTCAAGACAGCCTGCAGGCGACACTGGGACACAACATTGACTGACGCTTTACAGCACACCACACTGGGACACATTAGACAGGACACAAGACACCACTGGTGGACCTACTCCCCCAACCGGGCACTGGACACAGCACTCACCAGACTGAGGATTGGCCACACCCGCCTCAATGCACACCTACACAGGCTGGGCATGACTGACTCCCCACTGCCCCTGGTACGCTACACAGCCTGACACCCCGGAACACTTGCTCCTGCACTGCCCTTGTCACCACTCACACTGTGTGGCCCTCCTCTACTCACTGCTATCCACCCACACAGGCCAGCACTGAGTGACCTCCTGGGTGGCTGCACAAATACCACTCAGGCTTTCAAGACCCTCAACCTCACCAGGACCTTCCTACAGAAAACAACTCAGCTCCACCACATATAGCCTGAGCACATTACCACTCCATACTGCACCTTTGGGGCACTAGAGGCTGTAACACACAGCCTGCACAGCCCTAACAAATCCCCAAGAAGCTTTCCTGTCCGTGTTGTCGGGCTGCCGGGGCCTCTGAGGGGGTTCGCACACCACCTGGATGCTTAGAATGACTCGTGTGGAGTGATGTATGTGCTGGGCATGAGAGTGGTAGATGTGGTGTTGGCGGTGACCTGTCTAGGAAGCAGCCAAGCCCTCACGCTGATCCCTCCATGCCTCCTCAAATTTGATAATAGGTCATCTATTAACCTCATTCTTACCAAGATGATGATCTTGATCCCTCATCAGTCACTTCTGCATCTTCCAACCAATACTAGTGTACCTCTGGAGGACTGCAGGACGGTTGGCTAGTTTTAGATGCAAAACATAACTCACATAAAGACCTAGCTAACAATACTTATAAAGATGATGACCCAGGAATTGTTCAAGCAAATGTTTGAAGGACTAGAGAGATTGAGTTGACACAACTATTTCTGGTAGAGAATACCACATGTTAATGACCTGTAATGAGAAGAAACGACTTCTAACGTCAGTGGAATGATGAGGCACTAAGATCTTCAAACTGTGGCCTCTTGTTCTACTCAAAGTGGCTCTAGAAAATACATCATTTAGTTGAGGACTCAAACCACTCAAAATCTTCCACATTTGAATCAAATCAGCTCTCAGCAATCTACCCTTAATAGAAAACAGTTTCGGTCTAGATAATCTTTCTGAGTATGGTAGCTCACCAAAACCTTCAACCTTAAATTTTAGTCCACCTCCTCTGAACAGATTCCAGCATGTGTACATCACCCAGGAAGCCAGTATTCCAAACAACACTACCAAAGTCAATAATTGGCCAAACGTGTGTGACAAAAATCTGACACATGAAAGGTGATCTGCATAAGGTGCCTCTTAGAATGTTGCTGGCAACACCATTAGCTTTGCCGCAAATTTCACGGATGTGAAGGTGCAATTTCAGTGAGGAGTCGACTATGATACCTAGGTCTCAAACAGAATCTTTGTGAGGAATGGGGTGATTTTCTAGGAAGTAGACATGGTGAGAAGCTGGAATGTGTCTTGAGAAATGTTAACAAGCACATTTGTTGATGGAAAAGGAAAGACCCCAAGATAGACTTCTTTGATATAGCAATGAGACATCATTTTGTAAAGACATAATAGCATCACAAGCATTTGATTTCTTTGATGGAATGGCAAGATACAGTTTGAGATCATCAGCAAACAAAACTGATTTGCAATTAAGATCAGCTGGTGACATGGTTAACATAGAAAAAAAAAAAAAAAAAAAAAAATAGGGGACCAAGGACTGATCCCTGAGGAACACCACTAGGAACATCAGATACATGACTAAACCTTCATTTTCAGACTAGTAAGAAAATTACAGATCCAGCCAAGCAATGAATTTCTGATACAAACTTGAAATTATTTTGATAATAAGACTTGGTGGTTTACAACATCAAAGACCTTACTGTAATAAAAAAGTAGAACATCCACATCCAACCCTTGGTCAAGATGAAAACTAACATAATCATAGGTAAGGAGAAGTTGATCAGAAACAGAAAATCCAGAACGAAAACCAAATTGAGATACAGAGAGAAAGTTATTAATGTCCAGGTAACCATAAAGTTTTTTTTTTTTATATATATTTATTTATACAATGTTGAGAGGTAATGAGCCTTTCAAGAGTTTTAGAACAGACAGAGGTTAGACTTACAGGCCTGTAGTTTGAAGGAATGGAATGTGATCCCCCCTTTAAAAAAGGCATAACATTAGCAAATTACTAGACAGAAGGAATCTTCATAGAAGAAATGCTTTTGTAGATGATGAGACACAAAGGATAGCATAAGGCAGGGGCACACTTTCTGAACACAGTACAGGGGAAGGGGAGGCCATCAGGACCACAACTAGGAGATATTTCAATCTTATTTAAGGAAGAAGATCAATCCCCCTACAGTTGGCCCTCTCCTGGCTGATGGGTCTTGGGTAGGTCTGTAATAGTATGGCAGATTGCTTGGTACGGTGTTTCTCATCGCTGTTTGTCCGAGATTCACTGCCAGATCCTCACCTCCATCAAATAGCTGACTTTTTTTTTGTTTTCAAGGAATTCACAGTAAGTGATGTTATGGTGGCTTTAAGTAACCATGAAACCTCCGGGTATCACCCGAGGCAGCTAAGGAACGCTCATAATTAATAATTGCAAGGTTAACATCATTTTTATGTTGAATATTCAGATCCGTAAAAAGAAACTGGCTCCTCATGGTTAAAGGGGAATGTCGACCATGAGAGCTTCTTAAAAGCTTGTAGTTGCGCCAAGCTACTCCATGTCTTCCCTGGAGGTCCTTAGAAATAGAACTAGCCCAAGATGGTCTTTTAGATCTATCAAAATTTAACTGGACTGGAACAACACAGTGAAGGAAAACCATTAGAATCTCAGCAAACTTAGCGTAACACTGCTCTACATTGTGACCACTAAATAAGGAATCCCAGTCAATACCAGACAAATAATATTGCAAATAGGGAAATTTGCAACAAAACCAGTCAAAACAACCAGGAAGGATAATAGAAGAAGAGGTAGATGAAAATGTTAGTGTAAAAAGAATACCTACATGGCCACAGCCTGGAGGTGGAGCAATGCTGTCAAGTCTAGATACCCAATCATGCTCAGAATTAAGAACCAAGTCAAGAATGTTACCAGAACTAAGAAAGGTAAGAAATTTAACCCATTGTGTGAGGCCAAGGGAAACATGATGATGGCGGCTGAACTACTGGACGCCACGAGGTAAGCGTGACTCACTGGCGGAACTGGTAATGCAACACTGGCCAAACTTTTCACTCATCTTTCAACTAATCTACTACCAACAGATGTCAAGGCACCCTCGTTGTCTTGTGGCATGTTGTCCGAGATACTGTTGTCATTTTGGGTGTGTGTTGCTCAGGTCAGAGTGCTGTACAGGTTAATACCAGGTCATGATACTGACCTCAAGAGTGAAGAGTATGGTTAAGAGTGTAGCGATGCAGTGCTGACCCGGCACACAACCAAGGAATCTGTACAGTGATCCAATTCCCATAGTGTGTAACACTATGGGGCCGCCATGGTACAGTGGATCCGTGCGTGCTTTGGGATCCGAGGGGTCTCCAAGCGCACGGGTTCGAATCCTGTCTACGGTCTGAGTGTAGGTTGGGCTTCCTCACTCAGGGCAACGGTTTCCTAGCGGGTGGGCTTTGAAATAGGAGGTACCCTTAATAAGTATCCCCTTTAGCCCATAAATTCCTGTGAAAAGCCCACATGGTATAATAAAACAGATGGTGAATGTTCTTCCTCATTGTTGGATGTAATACTGTCAATTGTCTAAGTATTATTGATTGTGTGTTTCTGGAGAGTGAATAATTGGCTGTGATAAAACTTACACCTAATCCCTTCTGGGCAGCAAATAAAAATCATCTATAAACAGACTTTACTTTCATCCAAACATCTACAATACGTATATAGTTTTCCAGCAATTTGGCATTCCAGATTGACATCTACATATACATAGACTCTGCTGCAAAGCTGAACAAACTCTTGAATCTATATGTACATAGATGTTCTTTGTGTTTCATTGCTTATGATATATGTCAATATATTTATGTGGATGTTTGGAGTAGTGACATCAAAGACTTGTGACCTGAAAGTAATTGACTTCGACTTTTGATATTTTTCATGTATAGTAAGTCCTCGTTATACGGTACATATGCGTTCAAGAAAACCTCACTGCAAATCGAAATTACCGTATACCGAACCCATTATAACATGTAATAATAGAGGATGCGTTCCAGCACGTCGAAAGTCACCCCTACAGACATGAAAATACATGAAAATAGTCATACAAAAAAATGTAGAGTACTGCACAAAAGAAATAAAATATTATATTTACCTTTCACTCGTCATGTATTCTATCAGATGATGTCCCTCCAGAGGCTAAGGAACAGTAGGGATTTCAGCCGCTCTGTGTATTGTGAGTGTTTTTTCCGGTCTTTTGCTTGACCTGAAGGTGCTGCTTCCTGTACAAAGATGGTTTTGAGTGCCTGCGGAACCTGTGAGGAGAATGTGGCCAGCAGACAGAAGGCTGTGGCATGCGAGAAATGCATGGTCTGGTTCCATGCCACCTGTGCAGGGATGAAGGACGCCAACATGAAGGCCCTTCAATTCGACCTGCTGGTGTTCCTGTGCAGGCGTTGCCTCAATAGGAGCATCGGGGAATGGAGCAATGAAGACAACGATAAGGAAACAAAAAGCGTGCAACAGCAGAGTACCCAGACGGAAAACCCGAAAAAGGAAGCAGAAGTTCAGACGGAGAAGAATGAAGACCAGCAGGTAGTGGAAGTTGGAAGAGTAGTAAACTAACCCAGGAAGAGGATGATGTTTAAGAAAGCTCCAGTCCATATCATCGGTGACAGTATGGTGAGGAAGACCCCAGACTTCCTAAGGAGGGAGGTGGAGTGCACCAGCATGGGAGGTGCCAAGATACAGGATGTGAAGAAGAAAGTTCTAGAAGAAGTTAAAGAAATGGAAAAAAGAAGCCTGCTGGTGATCCAAGGAGGAGGAAATAAGCTAGAGGCAACTGGGGCTGAAGAAACAGTAAAAGAAGTGGTAGAGGCAGTCAGGGCAGCTGAAGACAAGAAGATGAGTGCGGCTGTGGTGGGTGTCCTACAGCACCCGCGTAAAGGGGTGCTGTATGAAAAGACAAGAAGAGAGACGAACCGGATGCTCTGCAAGGAACTCCTGAAGCTTAAAATGGAATGGCTTGTAGAGAAGAAGGGGAATGTCAGCTTCCTGGATTTCGACGGGATCCTGGATCAAGACAGGCTCTTCAGCAGAGACGATGTCCACCTCAACCAAGATGGAAACCAAAAGATGGGACGGCGACTGGCTGAGTGGATGAGGGCAAGGCAGGTGTGCTGCGTGGAGACGGCTTGACGAGAAGGACCAATGGATGATGGCAGACAAAGAATAGAACAAACTAACCAGGCAAGTGAATGTGTGAAGTTTGGCTGTATGAATGTGAGGGGAAGTTTGAGGATGTATGCAGGGAACTTGAGGAGTGGAAGTTCGACATAGTTGGGCTTACCGAAACTCACCTAAGAGATGACGTGCGAATGGAGGGATGTGAGTATGTCATGATAGGGAAGGGCCGTAGGACACAGGAGACACTGGGAGGAGGCGTAGCCTTACTCTACAAGAAAGGAAGAGGACTGAAAGTTGAGGAAATAGATGAGGGGAGGTGTGAAGGTAGTGAAGATGTGATGGCAGTGAGAGTAGAATGTAAGAATAAAGTTGGCAGAACAGAGAAGATGGTGGTGGTGGTAGTGTATATGACTGTTATGGGAGAAAAAGCTGATAGGGAGAATAGGAGGAAGTTTGATGTACTTAGAAGAGTGGTGAGAGAGCATAGGGAGGAAAGAGTGCTTGTTATGGGTGACATGAATGCACATATAGGTTTATTGGGTGAACGAATGAACAGGAACGGTGAAATGCTTGAAGAGTTTGCGGATGAAATGGAGTTTGAGAATCTGAATGTTACCTTGGCTGAGGGGTAAGTGACTCGGAATGCAAGGAAGCATGAATCAGCGATTGACTACATGCTGGTGAATGGAAGAATGCATGAGATTGTGTCACACGTGGATAGATGAAGATGGTATGGTGGATATTGTGTATGCTGGTCATGGAGTGCTGGATGCAGAGTGAGAATGAAGTGAAAGTGGTAGGTAAGGATAGGAGGTGGAGACTGAGAGGGTGAATGGGGAAGTTATAACAGAGAAGAATGAGATCAGGAGGCAATTAGACAGTTCTGGGAAGAGGTGGGTGGTGTAGGTGACGTGTTTGGTGTGAGAGAAGAATGTGTGACTCTGGAGATGAAGAATGCAGATGAACTGAATGAGAGAATCAGCAAGGAGGAGGTAGAGAGATGTGTGAAAAGGCAGAAGAATGGGAAGGCAGCAGGTTTAGACGGGATACCATATGAGATGTATAAAATGGTGGGAGGTTGTTATTGACAGGATGACTGAGGTGTTTAACCAGGTGTGGGAGGAAGAGAGGGTGCCAAGAATGTGGAATGAATGCAGGGTGACTCTGTTGCATAAGGGAGGACACAAGAGTAAGAATGAACTGAAGAACTATAGGCCGATTGCATTATTAAACACAATAGGTAAAGTATTTAGTGGAGTGCTGAATGAGAGATTGTGTAAATGGATTGAGTGAGCTGGAGTGTTAGGTGAGGAACAGAATGGTTTCCGTGTGGACAGGAGGGCTGAGGATAACTTGTTTGTGGTAAATGAAATGATTGAGAAAAAAGAAAGGAGGGAGGCAAATTTTATTTAGGTTTTTTGGATATAGAAAAAGCTTATGATAGGGTGGATAGAGAAATGTTAGTCAGAGTCTTAGGAAAGATTGGGTTGAGTGAAAAAATAATCAACATAGTGCATAGCATGTATGTTGACACCAAAGCTAAATACAGACTAGGAGATATAGAGACAAACTGGGTGAAGAGTGAGAGAGGAGTTAGGCAAGGATGTATTCTGTCATCAACCCTTTTCAGTTTGTATACAGAGGAGTTAGCAGCCAGATTGAGAAGAATGAATGCAAGAGTAAGAGTGGGAAATGAGAAGATAGGTGTGCTCCTTTATACAGATGATGTGGTGGTCATGAGTGAGTCAGCAGTTGAGTTGCAGAGAATGCTAGATGTTGTGGATGGATATGGGAGAGACTTTGGAGTTAGGTTTAGTAGTGAGAAAAGTAAGGTGATGATAGTGAATAGGTCTGAGGATGAAAGCAATGCAGTATGGAAAATTGGAGAGAATGAGATGAATCAGGCACGAGAATATAAGTACTGGGATGTGGGTGAGTCCAAGTGGGTGTGAAAAGACAAAAAATGAAAAGTTAGGTTTAGTGAATCAGTGGGTAGGACGATTGGGGAGTGCAGCAAGAATGAGAGCAAGCAAATACAATGTGCTGAGAGAGGTGTGGAAGAGTGTGGCAGTGCCCAGCATAATGTATGGTATGGATGTGATTGCATGGAATGAAAGTGAAATTGACAAGCTAGAAGTAGGACAAAATAAAATAGGTAGAATGGCACTGAATGCTCCAAGGTATACAGCAGTAGAAGCTTTGAGAGGGCATATGGGATGGAGCACCTTTAGGGAAAGACTAGTTAAAGCCACACTTAGATACAAGGTCAGGCTGGAAAGAATGGATGAGGAAAGAATAGTGAGGAAGGTGTACCTGTGGAATGAAAATGGGAGTCAGTGGAGGAAGAGATACATGAGAATGACAGAGAGGAGTGGTTTACAAGTGGTATGGGAGATGAGAATGGCTGGGAGGAATCAAAGTGAGCGTGAATGGATCGTGACAAGAGGAGGCAGGGTAGGAACTGAATGGGATGCAAGGAAATGGAAGAGTGAGATAGACAGAGAGGTGAAGTGGGTGGGACTGAATATATGGAAAAATGGGATGGAACGAAAGAGTACCCTGGAATGGTACAAGGAAAAGGAAGCCCCGATGTATGAAAGGTGGTATGATGGCAGCCTGGGTGGTGACCTTCTCTTCCGAGCTAGGGCACAGTGTATGGATGTGAATGCAAGGAACTATAGGTGGTCTGAGTCCCGCAGCAAGGTGTGCCAAATGTGTGAAATGGGGGAGGACGAGACAGTGGAGCATGTCATGCTGGAGTGTGAGAGGTATGAGAGAGACCGGCATGAGATGATGCAAGTGATCTTGAATGAATTAGGGCATAACAGGAATGAAAGAGTGGAGAAGACAGGAAGGGAATGGATGGTGTTGCTGCTGGGACTGTGTAGAGAGACGAGTGAAAGGATGATGGAGGCTGTGAAGGAGTATCTGGAAAGAATGTGGCGAGCGAGGTGTAGGGATCATTAACGAAGAGAAATGCTACTTTTTTTTTTTTTTTTTTTGTTTTGTCTTTTTTATCCTCTACAGGAGCAGCCGATCCAAAGGCCTGGCTCTGGAGCGATCCCGAGCCACCTGTAGCATCAAGATCATCAAAATCAAGATCAAGGCATAATGGCGCTATGGTACAGTGTAAACGACACACGAGTGGATACCGTATCTGTGAATCTTTCTTACCGTAAATAGAATCAAGGGTAGTAATTACCAAACACTGTAACTGTGAATTTACCAGATAACGAATTACCGTATAAGGAATACTGTACTTTCTCACCGCCGAAATATTGCATCCCTTTCTATCTTTTATCGCTTTTTTCATGCTAACTGCTCTACTGATCTTGCTAACTGCATGCCTCCCCTCCTGCAGCCTCGCTGCACAAGGCTTTCTTCTTCATCTCATCCCTATTTTGTCCAACCCTCTAATACAAGAGTTAACCAGTACTCTCAATCATTTATATTTTTTCTCTGGTAAACTGGAACCCCCCTACCTGCTTCTGTATTTCCATCTTCCTAAGACAACTTCTTTTAAGAAAGAGATGTCAAGACATTTGTCCCTGAATTTTGAATGACTCTTGACCTTTCAGAGAACCTGCAGTTTCAGTGGGCCCTTTTTTTTTCTAACATTTTGTTGCCATTGGCAGCATTCCCTCTTGCATTAAAAAAAAAAAAAAAAAAAAAAAAAAAAACTAACCATTTAACCTCTTTTGTAAAGAATATTTCAAATTATTCAGATGCCACACTATAAGAATCATCACCCACTGGCTCCCAAGTTAAACACTCAGGAACATTAGGCTATATGGAATAATAATTTACATTTATTATTCAATCTAAGGTAAAATGTAACAATGCAGTTTTAGGTAAGACAAAATATTCTATACTAAAACTCATCCGTACCTACCCATAGGGCGTTGGCCATGTCTGCCGTGAGACTATGCCAAATCTCCAATAAAAACAAACTACTCACTGTCCTGTAATCATAGCATTATCAAAAAAACGTTCTCAGAACATTCAGAAACCTTAATTAAATGGTAGATGACATAAATAATTGTCATATACGAAAAATAAATTAAGCTAGTTCATATACATGGATGGTGATGTGTCATATCAGGTCAGGCGACGTTGCCACTCACGACCCAGGTGTAAATTCCCGGGGAGGTTGGGAGGGTGAGTCAGGTCGCCACGCATGTGTCGCTTCACTCCTCCTCTGGTCACTACCATGGAAGGACCCCCTGACGCTTCCCCGTCATACACTGTCTTGCGCAGCCAGACCAAGGAATTCGTATTCCGCCTTAATAGATATTTCTTGCAAGAGAAAGCAAATCGGGCAACACTCTTACCTTTAACTCAAGCAAGGAACCACTCAATATATTACTCTGTGTTTCTACTCATATGTGCAATTATTTGACAAACATGTAAATTACTTGTCTCATTTTCATGTATATAACCAGAATCTTTATTGCATTTAATGTACTATATAGCTGCATAGGTATTTGGGTCTCTTCTGACTTCTTTTAGTGAAGTATAGAACAATCATCACTCTGTTTTCTTTGAAGAAGGTACTGGTATAGCAGTGGCAACGTCGCACCCAAGAGGAGCCACACCTTGTGGGTAGCTACGGATAAGTTCTACTATAGTGCAGTGTCATCACACAGCTCGAAAGACAAATCCAGAACCAACCTTCAAGTTTTCTATAAAATGTGTCATAACTGAAAGTTTTGTATATTCAATATATGTACAACATAGTATATACTACTGATTAGTGAATATTTTCATAAAAAAAAAAAAGGAAAAATATTCTCTCTCTCGCTCTCTCTCTTGATCTTGATTCTACAGGTGTCCCAGGATTTCTCCTGAGGCAGGCCTTTGTATCGGCAGCTCCTGTAAGGGATAAAAAGAAAAAAAAGGCGGCAAGAACCTAAACCAGACACCATCCTTAATACTACTAATCCCTGCATCTGGCACTCCACATTCTCTCCAGGAACTCCTTGACAGCTTTTATCATCCTTTCATTCGTGTCTCCACACAGTCCCAGCAGCAACACCATCCATTCCCTTCCAGTCTTCTCCATCCTGGCATCCCCCAGTTCCCTCAGCACCACTTGCATCATCTCATTTCTGTCTCTGGCATACTTCACACACTCCAGCATCACATGCTCCACCGTCTCGTCCTCTCCCATGTCACACATCTGGCACACTTTGCTGCGAGACTCTGACCACCTGTAACTCCTTGCATTCACATTCATGCACTGTGCCCTAGCTCGGAAGAGGAGGTCACCCCCCAGGCTGCCATCATACCACTTTTCATACATTGGGGCCTCTTTCTCCCTATACCACTCCAGAGTACTCTTTTGTTCCATCCTAGTCCTCCATTCGCTCAGTCCAATACACTTCACCCTTCTGTCTATCTCTCTCTTCCACTTCCTTACATCCCAGTCTGGGCCCTCTCCATTTCCAACAATCATGCTCCAGTTACTTTCAACATGCTTCCCCTCAACTCATTGGAATGTTCAACTAGTTTCCAGACCACTGTTCACTACCATCCTGACACACTTCTTCCCCCACCTGCTATTCCTAACATTCCATAGAAACACCTTCCTAACTATTCTTGCATCATTCCTTCGTTCTAGCCTAGCCTTGAATCTCAGTGTTGCCTTCACATGCCTCTCTCTGAAGGTACTCCATTCCATGTCTCCCCTTAATGCCTCTATTGTTGCATACCCTGGTGCATTTAGAGCCATTCTTGCTACTCTGTTCTGTCCTATTTCTAGCTTCTCTAATTCACTTTCATTCCATGTCATCACATCCATACCATACATGATGCTTGGAACAGCCACGCTCTTCCAAATTTCTCGCAGCACATCATACTTGCTGGTTCTCATCCTTTCTGCACTTCCTAGCCGACCCACCCACTGGTTCACCAAACTCATCTTTTCATTCTTTGCTTTCACACAGCCATATGGACTCATCCACATCCCCAGATACTTGTATTCCTCAGCCTGTTGCACCTCATTTTCTCCCAGTCTCCACACCAAGTTTCTTTCATCATCTGACCTATTCACAACCATCACCTTGGTCTTCTCACTGCTGAATCTCACCCCAAAGTCTCTTCCATAGCCATCTACAACATCCAGGAGACTTTGGAGCTCCTCTGCTGATTCACTCATGACTATCACATCATCTGCATACAAGAGCACACATACCCTATCATTCCTCACCTTTACTCCTGCATTCATCCTTCTCATTCTGGCAGCCAGTTCTTCTGTATATAAACTGAAGAGGGTTGGTGACAAAATACAACCCTGCCTGATTCCTCTCTCACTCTTTACCCAGTCTGTTTCTATGTCTCCTAGTCTATATCTAGCTCTTGTGTCCACAAACATACTTTGCACTATACTAACTATCTTTGAACTCAGTCCAATCTTTTTTAAGACTGCCTAACATTTTTCTATTCACCCTGTCATATGCTTTCTCTATATACAGAAAACCCAAGTATAATTTACTACCCTCATTCCTTTTCCTCTCAATCAGCTCATTCACCACAAATATGTTGTCTTCAGCTCTCCTATCCACACAGAAACCATTCTGTTCTTCACCCAGCACTCCAGTCTGTTCAATCCATTTACACAATCTCTCATTCAGCACACCACTGAACACTTTACCCACTGTATTCACTAATGCAATGGGCCTGTAGTTTTTCAACTCATCTTTACTCTTGTATCCTCCCTTGTGTAACAGAGTCACCCTACATTCATTCCACACTCTTGGCACTCTCTCCTCCACCCACACCTGGTTAAAGAGCTCAGTCACCCTATCAATCAGAACTTCTCCATTTTTGTACATCTCATATGGTATCTCATCCAGCCCTGCTGCCTTACCACTCTTTTGCCTTTTCACACATTTCTCCACTTCCTCTCTGCTGATTCTATCATTCAATTCATCCGCGTCCTTTCTCTCCAGTGTCACACACCCTTCTTTAACATTAAATACCTCACCAACACCTCCAATCTCTTCCCAGAACTCTTTGATCACCTTTCTCATCTCTTCCTTGTCTGTCACCACTGTCCCATTCACCTTGAGGCTCTCCACATTTTCACGGTCAGACATCCCCTCACCCCTCAGGAATCTATACCATTCTTTGCCACCTTCCACGCCTTTCTCTCTGAGGGACTGAATCATGCTTCTCTCACACCTACCCTTGGCATTCATTATCTTTTGCTTCATCACTCGCTGCTGCCTCACATATGCTGTCCATGCATTCTGGTACTCACTTTCTGCCTCTTCACTCTCATGCCTCCTCTTTTTCAGCTGTCTACACACCTTATTTAATCTCTTTCTCTCTCTCTCCTGGCATCCCTAACCTCATTGTTCCACCACGGCTTACACGTATGCTTTCTGGCACTCGTCCTCACATACCCTATCTGGCTGGCAGCTGCGTTCTTCACATTCTCAACAAATCTATCATTCAATTCATCCACATCATTCAAGCTTTCATCTTCCCAGCATCTCTCACTCAGGTCTACCTGGAAATTCTCCCATCCTGCATCTCTTAGCCTCCACCTTCTCCTCTTAGCTTTTGTATTCCTATTCTGTCTCCCATTCAACTCCAACACCAGCATGTTATGGTCCGAGACAACGTGAACCGTTCCATCCTCGTCAATCCACATGCGGTCCACCATCTCACGCATTCTCCTATTCACTAACATATAATCAATAGCAGACTCCTGGTTCCTCGCACACCAAGTCACTCGTCCTTCAGCCAGGGTCTCATTCAGGTTCTCCAACTCCATCTCATTTACAAAGCCGTCAAGCATTTCTCCATTCCTGTTCATTTGCTCGCCTAGTATACCTACATGTGCATTCATATCTCCCATAACAATCACTCTCTCTCCAGCACATTCTCCCACGATTTTCCTTAGAATACCATACTTCCTGCTGTTTTCTGTCACTACTCTCTCACCCTCTACTGTCATGTATACTACAATCACCACCAAAATTTCACACTTCCTATGCTCACCTGTGTACTCTACCTTCACTGCTAGAATATCCTCACTCATGGCACAGCTTCCTACATCTAGTTTTTCTATTCTAAAATTCCTTTCCTTCCTATACATGATAACTACCCCCTGTCCTACTCTATCCTGCATCTTCCGTCCCTTTCCAATCATCACATACTCACTACCATCCACTTTCACATCATCCCTCAGGTGTGTCTCGGTCATTCCGACTAAGTCGAAATGCCTCTCTTCCAGCTCCTTAGACACGTCCTCAAATTTCCCAGTGCCCCATCCTCTCACATTCACACACCCAATCTTCATGCATCCTGATGCCTCGTGGGTACCTCCTCTTCCTTTCACATTCGCACACTCTTTTGCCGCAGGTTCCCTTTCTCTCGGTAGCCAGCTCTCTTTCATGCTTCTGTCCTCCTTTTCTCTCATAAAAACACCCACCCCTCCTCTTCAGATTCTATCCTATTCCTTCTTACCTTCCTCCCATCGCTGAGCCCACTCCACCAGGTTCCAGGCCACCCACACCTTTCCTATATTGGACATATGCACTCTGTCCTGTGTCCACACCTGTCTCCAGTCCATCTTCTCCCACAACTGCATCCCGTCACATTTCCAGTCTTCCAGCCTTCCTACCAACTTTCCATTCACCCATCTCCTCTCCCGACCAAAAGCCTAACGCTCCTTGGGATACACATCATCAAGGGCCTCCTGTGTACCTTGCACTCCACCACTCTAACTATTTCCTCCATCACCCTAACTGTCTCCCGTCCTCCTGTATCTTCCAACCCGTTTCCTCCTCCCTCTATCACCACCAGGTCTTCGGGCTCCATCTGGTGGAGAGAATTCATCACCGCCTCACGGATACCCCGGATATTGGCCCCTGGTTTGCTCTTATCCATCACCTTGTAGCCACCTTTGGACAGGGAGTATATTTCTTTTCCTATTCCTCTCATCAGGCTGTCTCCAAACAGCCACATTCTCCTAACTTTACTCCGTCTTGAGCCACAGTCGCTTGCCATCCTGGATATACCTCCAAGATTGCCGACCTACGCCCATCCACGCCGACTCAACATTACCCTGGTCCTCCTTATCTCTCTGTCCATTGAACTGTGTCTGGCTGGGGGTATCCTGTACTTTTTTGCTCCTAGCTCCTCCCCTGGCCGCCTCCTGTACCTTCGACTGCTTACTTGCCTCCCCCAAGCTACTGTCCTCTTCCACCCTCAATTCTTCACCGCCACTCCCCTTGGCTACCACGGAGTCTGTTACAGCCTTGTTGCTGTAAGAGTGGTCAGACTCCTGTGGGGTCAGCGTACATGTGGCGCTCCCTACCACCTCTACTTCTCCCTCACTACTAGGGTCAGGGACCTCCCCTGACCTACCCGTGTCTTCCTCGTTCTTTGCTTTGCGTTTCTCCTCCCACCATGCCCTGGTAGTGTCTAGGCACTCAGGGCATAGGCCTATAAGGAAGTCGTTGCTTAGCAGCCTCTGGCTAGCTTCCTTTAGGCCCACACATCGCGTGTGGTCCCAATCACCACAAAACTCACACGCTATAGAAGTACCCCTATTATCCACCTCACCTTTACATACCTTACAGTCATTATCATACATCCTGCTTAATCACACAAGAAGAGAACGAAATAAACAAGGAAAGTCGGGAGCAAAAAACACCACGTCTTACCTCCTCCTCTCCCTTCTCTCTCTCTCTCTCTTTCACGGGATCAAACATGGCGGACATGCAGAGTTGGAGCTACGCTATTTACCTGTTTATTTTGTGAAGGGAAGAGCTTTCCGTGGTGTCCTGTGCTCAAACAGTCAATGAAGTGTTACTGAGTCGATTGATAGGGTGGGGAGGCTATTGTTTTCTTTTTTTTCTGGTGATTAAGGGAAACAGAGTGTGCTGTTGGTTTGCCAAGAGTAAACAAACAGCATTGGCAAGTATGTCTGGGCCTTACACGTTCCAAGGGGCAGCGGCGGCGGCTCCTGAGGATCCAAAGTGATGGTGGTAGTGTGAGAAAAGTGCTAGGGATGTTGACAGAGCAAGGTAAGACAAGTGAAAGAGTTTTCACCTGGAACTTGACTCCAGCGAGATGCTTTGAGAAAGATTTGTATAGATATGGTACAGAGGTTCAAGTCAGACAGAAAATTCATCAGTGAGTTGGAAATTGAGTCTGCCAGATAGAAAAGGAGAGTAAAAATTTTGGAGACTGAGGCAGAGGAAACAAAGAAGCAGGTTGGTGTATTGAAATTAAGGTTGTCAACACAGGAAGAGGTCCTGAGTGCTGTACTGGTAAAAATGGATGAAAGGAAGCGGGCAGTGGAGTCAGAAGTAAAAAATGCCGAAGGCTGTGTGGAAAAGATGGGCCAAGGAAAATGAGGCTTTTAAGTCTAGTTATGGAAGCTGAGGAGTCTGTGAAAACGAAGTATAATTAGGTGGCAAAAATGATCAAAGACATGGTGAAGGATAAAACTGAAATGTCAAAGATGAGTTCAAAAGTAAATGAAGTGATGTCAAATATGGAGGATTTGGTGAAAGGAGAAATTAAAGAAAATGTAGACATCATCAGAGAAGAATGAGAAAGAGCAAAATCGATCATAATTTTAGGAATACCAGAGCCTGATATAATAAATGCTGTGAAGAGACAGGACCATGTGAGGAGAGAGGTGCAAAAGGTCTTGGATGAAATAAAGGAAGAGGAGGATAATTGGATGGACGACCTACTTGAAATAAGACGATTGGGTAAATACAATATAATAAATAAGGAACAAAATAAGAGACCTATAAGGGTGAGATTCAATACAGAAACAAGAGTTTGAAGGGAGTCTACATTAATAAAGACCTGCTGCTGTCAGAAAGGATGAAGGGCCAGGAGATGAGGAAGAGGACAAGGGATCTAAACCAGGATAGATCAGAAGAAGCCAAACAATATTTTTTTTGCGATAAGGAGAGGAAAAGTGATGAAGGTGAACAAGTCAGTGGAACCAGAGGTTCCACTGACAGGAGGGGAGGAAACTCACAGATTTTAGCGAGTTGTGTAGAGGGAGAGTGAGTTTTTGTGGATTTGAAAGTGATTTACTCCAATGTAGATGGTTTATGTTCTAAAGGACTTGAAATAATGGATTTGCTTAAGGAAAAGCAACCCATGGTGTTTTGTATGGTAGAAACAAAGGTGAAGAGAGATATAAACTTAGAGTTATTTGGTTGGGAAGGCTATAATATATGGAGAAAGGACAGAATGGGTAAATCTGGAGGTGGAGTATGTTTACTGGTCCACAACAGTCTGAGGGTGAATGTGGTAGAAACAGGGTTGGAATTGGCAGAGGTTCTAGCTGTTGAGGTTGCAACCGAGAAAAATTAAAAAATAACGGTGATAACAGCTTACGTACCACCATTTACTGGTGCGTGGACCAGAGCAAGTCATGAAGATATGCAAATTGAGACACTGCAAACCCTGGAGAAGCTAACCAGAGGCTCAAATTGCATCCTGCTTTGTGGTGACTTTAATTGTAAGGAAGTGGATTGGGAAGGAATGGAATCTGAATGTGAGGAAGGCAGTTGGGGAGCTAAAGTATTTAATCAGAGAATGTGTTGTACCAACATATTAGGGAGCCAACGAGGGTGAGAGATGAAGATAACCCATCAAGACTGGACCTGGTTTTCACCTGGAAAGAAGAGGAAATAGACAACATCACAAGGGAGAGCCCACTGGGTAAGAGTGACCATGTTGTGGTAGCTTGTGATGTGTGGCTTAAGTACGGGAGAGAGAGTGGTTCCCAATCAGTGACAATAACAAGATACAACTTTAAAAGGGCGGATGTAGAGAATATGAGAAAATTGTTTGGCGAATGGAAATGATTCGAGAACATTCCAAGGGCAAACTCTGAGGAAATGTTGGAAGAGATCCTGAGGATATATGAAGAGGTAGTTAAAAAAATGGTACCAGTAATCAAGCCAAGAAGGAGGGACAGGAAGATATGGTTCAATGAAAAATGCAGGAAGGCAAAAGAAGAGAGAGACAAGGTGGAGATGTATGAGACGGAGAAAGAATGAAAGAACAACGGAAAATTACCACAGAGCAAGAAATATATACACCAAGGTCAGAAGGGAGGAAGAGGCCAAATATGAGAAGAACATAGTGGATAAATATGAGTGACCCCAAGCTTTTCTATAAGTATATTAGTGATAAAACTAAGATTAAAAGTGCTAACCAAAGATTGAATGTGGATGGAGAGATCATAGAAGAGGAAAGGGAGATAGTACAGGTTCTGAACAACAAGTTTAAAGAAGTATTTATGGAGGTCACAGACCAGCTGGAGGAACAAGAAAGGCAGGGTGAATACTGGGCAGACAAGTTGGAATCAATTGACTTTGATAGAGAAGAAATAGTGAAGAGACTCCAGTCGTTGGATGTTAACAAGGCACTAGGATGTTAAAAAGTTGTGCTGAAGAATTGAGCTTGCCAGTTTATCAACTATATAAAAAATCACTGGAAGAAGGATATGTACCCAAAACATGGAAGGAGGCACAAATAGTGGGTATTCATAACGGACGAAGTAAGGAGGCACCATTAAATTATAGACCTGTCTCACTATTGTGCATATTGGTGAAGGTGCTGGAGGAAATGGTACGGGATAGATGGATGGAATTTCTGGAAGGAAAGGAAAGTTTGTCAAATTACCAGTTTGGCTTCAGAAGGGGAAGGTCGTGTATCACCAACCTGTTAAGATTTTACTCCAGAGTAATTGATATTGTGGATCAGAAAGGAGGATGGGCTGATTGTGTTTATCTCGATATAAGAAAGGCATTTGATAAAGTATCTCACAGCAGACTGATCTGGAAGTTGGAAAGTTATGGTGGTATAGGAGGGAAGCTATTGGAATGGATGAAAAGTTATTTGACAGGGAGGAAAATGAAGGCAATGGTAAGGGGTGAGAGTTCCCTATGGGCTGATGTAACAAGTGGAGTTCCACAAGGATTGGTGTTGGCATCCCTAATGTTCCTAATATATGTAAATGACCTACCAGATGGAGTGGGAAGTTATATTAATCTGTTTGCAGACGATGCTAAGATGATGCGACAAGTGAAAACACCGGATGACTGTCTTAGGCTGCAACGGGACTTGGATCTCCTGCATGAATGGAGCGTAAAGTGGATGATGGAGTTTAATGCTGACAAGTGTCATGTTCTGGAGATGGGAAGAAGTATCCACAGACCACACGCAAGATACAATTTGGGTGGGACTGATATCAAATGTACAGAGAGAGAAAAAGATCTAGGGGTTGTAATACAGGACAACCTGTCACCAGAGGGACATATAAACAAAATTGTGGGAGAAGGGTTGGCAATAGTAGCTAATATAAAAACAACTTTTGTTCACCTTAGTGAGTCTCTGGTAAAGAAAGTCACTGAAGCAATTCTGAGGCCAAAATTAGCGTATGCCCAGGTAGTGTGGACACCGCACCTAAAGAAGCACACAAGGAAGCTAGAAAGGGTGCAAAGAGCTGCAACCAAGTTAGTACCAACCCTGCAAGATATGGATTACCAAGAAAGATTGCATGCCCTGCAGCTGCCAACTTTGGAAGAAAGAAGGAATTGAGGAGATATGATTCAGATGTTCAAATGCGTGAAAGGGGTGGACAAGGTTGACCGAGAGGACTTCCTCGAGCTAGACACTGTGAGGAGAACGAGAGGGGGTCATGAGTTCAAACTGAGATTGCCGGGATACACGACTGATATTGGGAAGTATAGCTTCCCAGCGAGAGCTGTTCGCGCTTGGCATGAACTACCTGGAGAAATAGCGAGAGCAAGTAATATTCATAGTTTCAAGAAAAAAATATGATGAGTGGATGAAAGTGAGCGGGACACCACGAGTTTAGCTCATCTCCCGCAGCAAATTTAAGGGTAACTCTTATAAGTAAAGTCTCAGTCTCTCTCTCTCTCTCTCTCTCTCTCTCTCTCTCTCTCTCTCTCTCTCTCTCTCTCTCTCTCTCACACACACACACACACACACACACACACACACACCGGCCGGGGAATCGAACCCCAGAGGACCGGGGTTCGATTCCCCGGCCGGGTGGAGATATTTGGGTGTGTCTCCTTTCACGTGTAGCCCCTGTTCACCTAGCAGTGAGTAGGTACGTGATGTAAATCGAGGAGTTGTGATCTTGTTGTCCCGGTGTGTGGTGTCTGCCTGGTCTCAGGCCTATCCGAAGATCGGAAATAATGAGCTCTGAGCTCGTTCCGTAGGGTAACGTCTGGCTGTCTCGTCAGAGACTGCAGCAGATCAAACAGTGAAACACACACACACACACACGAGAGACACGGTTGAGGGCGGACGCACTGGCGTAGTTCCGACGATCAGCTGATCTTCACTACATACCTGTTGTATAGTATATACAGTGGCCTGGGCAGGTAGTGTGGACTCATTTTTTTTCTTTCTTCATGAAATCAATTATTAAGGAATAATGAGTGAAAAGAGATTCCATCCAAATGCAGACATGAGAATAGAGAAGGGGCTGATGATGACTATGTTGGTGAGGGAGAACGTGTATTCGAAGGGTTCGATACGACGACTACGTCACTACTTAAGAGAGTGTTCAATATTGAATGTAAACTAGATAAATTGATAAAGGAGAAGATGGAAATGAAAGAGAATGAAGAACAGGAAAAGGAGTTTATAAGACTGAGAGAAAGGATAAGAAAAGTGGAAGAAAACGAAGCTAGGCTAAGAGCTGAAAACGAAGAACTAAAAAAGGAAGTAGCTAACTACAAAAAGCAGATGGAAGAAGGACTCGGTAAAGCCGAGAAAGAAAAGGAGAAGCTGAAAGTTCTAGTAAACAAGGAAGAGGAAAGAGTACAGAACGTGATTAAAAAGAAGTACAAGCATGGAGAGTCCAAGATAAGAAAGATAAGGCCAATTTTCAGGAGGTGATTCAAGAACAACTTAAAAGAAAAAGAAGAAAATATGACAAACAAAATGATAGGAGTCCTCAAGACAAAAGAAAATCTAGTTAGAGAAATTGCAGAAAAAAAGAAGAGTGTAGTTGTATTTGGAATAAAAGAAAAAAATATAAAATATAGACCAAAAAGAGAAAAATAAGAAATGAAATCAGTCAAAGACCTACTGAAGAATCTAAACGACGAAGATAGGCAGAACTTGGAAGAGGAAGTAGAAGAAATAAACAGAATGGGACCATATCAAGAAGGAAAAACGAGACCAATTAAAATATTACTAAAATCACAAGCAGCAACAGAAGAAATATTATATAGAACAACAAAACTCAGAGAAACAGAAGGCTGCAAGGATATCTATATAAAGAAAAATAGAAATGAGGAGGAAAGGAAGAGATACAATGAACTGGTAGCAGCAGTAAGGGAAAAAAATAATGAAAGGTCAGAAGAGGAAAAAAAGGCATTTTTTTGGAGAATTCTAGGAGACAGGATAAGGAAATGGTATATAAACGAGAAGGAAGAGAAAAAAGTGGAACAAGTTTAACTAAAAATGATAAAGGCAAGAGACTAAAAATTATGTATACGAACATAGACATGGTTTTATCAAGTAAATTAGAATTAAGAGATTACATAAAGAAAGAAAATCCAGATATTGTATGCCTGGCTGAAACAAAACTAAATGAGGAAATCAAAATAGTCTTGGATAATAGGTATAATGTATAAGAGACAGAGTGGGTAAAGGAGGAGGAGGAGTCATGATAATGTTAAGGAAGGAGATAGTGATAAACCAAGTGGAATGTGGAGCAGGAAAAGCAGAAGTATTGTATGTTAAGATGCATATTAATAAAAAAGAGTTAACAATCATTGTAACATATGTGCCACCAAAACAAATTCATGGACAAATCACGAATATAAAGACATGATAGATGACACAATAAGGAGTCTAATGAGAATCGTTAAAAAGAAAGGAAAAAGTGATATTAGTAGGAGATTTCAACTGTAAAGAAGTGGACTGGGAAAATTATGAAAGTGGTATGGGGAAGAAGCCTGGGGAGAAAGATTCTGAACCTAATGATAGACAATATGATGGACCAGAGAGTAAAGGAATGCACAAGATTCAGAGGAAACGACGAGAGCGAGATTGGACCTAGTTTTTACAAGGGTATACAAATGAATGATGATATAAGATATAAGTGCCCATTGGGAAAGAGTGACCATGTAATATTAGAAATAGATATAGAAGAGGGAAAGGAAGATAGAGACGATTCATACAAAGGAGACCGATTAAATTACAGAAAGGCTGATATTGAGAATCTCAAGAACTATTTTAAAAATGTAAACTGGGAGGAGATGGAAAACTCAGAGACGATGCAAGAGAAGTATAACTTATTTTTGGAAATATACAAAACAGGAGTCAGGGAATATGTCCCAAAATATAGACCTAAAGAAGAAGGAAAGAAAGATTGGTTTAATGCAAGGTGTGCTAGGGCAAAGGAGAAAAGAGATGGAGCATGGAAAAGGTGGAGGAGAAATAGAAATCCAACAAATAAGGAAAACTTCAAGGCAGCGAGAAATGAATATGTTAAGGTGAGGAAGGAAGAGGAAAAGAACTTTGAAAAGGACATTGTCGAAAAATGTAAGGAGCAACCAAAATTGTTCTATAGATTCATAAATGGAAAAATTAGGCAAAAGAAACAATAGAAAGGTTAAAAGGAGAGAACGGGATGGTGGAAGACCCAAAAAGTATGGCAGAACTATTAAATAATAAATTCCAGGAGGTCTTTACTAAGGAATCCAAATTTGAAAGGCCACAGGGTAATAGAGAGAATCTATATGAAAGAGATTAAAGTAACCAAGCTTGAAATAAAAGAGTTAATGAAGGAACTGGATGAAGAGAAGGCAATGGGACCAGATGAAGTCTCAGGCAGAATACTGAAAGAATGTAGGGAAGAACTAGCAAGTCCTATATACAACATCATAAAATGCTCAATAGAAAATGGAACAGTACCAGTAGAATGGAAAAGAGCTGAGGTGGTTCCCATATATAAGAGTGGAAGGAAGGAAGAACCTTTAAATTACAGACCGGTATCACTAACTAGTGTAATATGCAAGATGTGTGAAAGAATAATAAAGAAACAATGGATCAAGTTCCTTGAAGACAACAAATTAATATCAAATAGCCAATTTGGTTTTAGAAAAGACGGTCTTGTGTAACTAATTTATTGAGTTTCTATTCTAGAATAGTTGATAGAGTACAAGAGAGAGAGGATGGGTTGACTGTATTTATTTGGATTTAAAAAGGCATTTGACAAAGTGCCACATGCAAGATTACTATGGAAGTTAGAGGAGAAGGGTGGCTTAAAAGGAAGCACATTGAGATGGATAGAAAATTATTTGAGGGGGAGAGAAATAAGGACGGTAGTTAAAGATATGAAGTCCAAGTGGAGAGCAGTAGAAAGCGGAGTGCCACAGGGTCAGTATTGGCACCAATACTTTTCCTCATTTATATTAACGACATGCCAGAAGGAGTGAACAGCTACATAAATCTGTTTGCAGATGATACGAAACTGTGCAGAGTTATAAAGCAAAAGGAGGATTGTGAAATACTGCAAGAAGACCTAAATAAGATCTGGGAATGGAGTAAAAGTGGGAAATGGAATTCAATGTGAACAAAAGCCATGTCATGGAAATGGGAAAGAGTGAAAGACGACCCGTGGGAATCTATAAGATGGGAGATGGAGTAGAACTGGAGAAAGTAAAAAAGGAAAAGGACTTAGGAGTGACGATGGAAGAAAACAATCAACCAGTAAGCCATATTGATAGAATTTTTAGAGAAACATATAATTTGCTAAGGAATATTGGAGTAGCATTTCACCACATGGACAAAGAAATGAAGAAATTGATAATAAGACCCAGGGCCGGTATTTATCAAAAGTTCCAAGGGCTGGGGGAAAGTCCTAAGCGCTTGGGGCTCTCCTAAGAGACTACTTCCAAGTGAGAAAATGTGGCTTATCCCAAGTCTTGTGGTGAGTCCCAAGTCGCGCTGAGAACAAAAGGTGTCCCAAGGAGTTGGAAGAGTCACAAGGAGAAGTTGGGAGCAACATCAACAAGGCTTGAGCGCAGGAATTTCCAGAAGGAGAGACATATTGACCAGTACGACGATGCTGAATTCAAGAGAAGGTTCAGGGTTGATCGTGCTGGCCTTGTGTTTGTGAAGACTTAGTGCGACCTGCAATTGCTAATTTAACAAAAGAAGTTGTGCTGTGAGTGCGGAGATGAAGGTGGCATGTTCTTGGTATGTTAAAAAAATGCAGCAGTGCAATGCTGATGACTTTGGACTTTAAGAATCAGCAGAGTGATAATGACATTGGATGTGTACATGACATCATGTCAATGGAAGGATCACTGTACATGAAGTGGAATCTACATGAAGTGGAGGTATTGAAAGTTTAGATACACACACACACACACACACACACACACACACACACACACACACACACACACACACACACACACACACACACACACACACATATATATATATATATATATATATATATATATATATATATATATATATATATATATATATATATATATATATATATATAAGTGAAAAAAGATGGTATAAAATATAAAAAAAAAAAAAAAAAAAAAAAAAAAAAAAAAAATATATATATATATATATATATATATATATATATATATATATATATATATATATAAAATAAAAACAAAAATTATATATAAAAAAAAAAAAAAAAAAAAAAAAAACAACACAAAAAAAAAAAAAAAAAAAAAAAAAAAAAAAGAGAGAAGTGTGTGCTGAGTGTTGAAAGTTGAAAGTTGAGGATGATGAAGAAATGATTTTGCTAAAGATGAAAAAAATAAAGTGAGAAAAATTTGAAATATACAACATAAAATTGGAAAAGGAAAAGAAAGTGATAGATTTATCAGAAATTAGGAGAAAAACATTACTTTAAAGAAATAAATAACAGAAAGTTGTATGTTTCATGGAACATGAACAACTGACATGATTTACAATTGGGAAAAATAGAAGATAGGAATTCTAAGGAGTTTCAAGGCTGAGGAGAAAAAAAATTTGAGAGTGAGAGGTGAGACACATGAGAGAAATAGAGAATTCTTGGAACTTTTGATAAATAGAGATTGGAATATGCAGGAGTAGTGTGGATTATAAAAGAAACACATAAGGAAATTGAGAGACTACAAAAATGGCTACAAGAATGGTTCCAGAATTTGAAGGATGACATATGAGGAGAGACTAAAGGCTATGGATCTACCAACCCTGGAACAAATAAGAGAGAGGAGACCTGATACAAGTTTTAAATTGATCAACGGAATGGACCAAGTGGATAATGAGAAACTGATCCTGAGAGAAGAATATGACATTCAAGCACAAGATCGCATAGTAAAAAGCTGAGAAAAGGAAGATGTCTGAGAGATGTTAAAAATATAGTTTCCCAAAAGATGTATTGAGACGTGGAACAGTTTAAATGAAGAAGTAGTGTCTGCAACGAGTGTGCATACTTTTAAAGTAAGATTGGATAAGTGTAGATATGGAGACAGGAAGACGAGCATAAAGCCCAGGCCATGTAAAACTACAACTAGGTAAATACACACACACACACACACACACACACACACACACACACACACACGGGACATCATGGCACACACAAGGTGGGAAAGGAGCTGGTAATGTTTGTCCCGTCTCCATATAGTCACTGTTGATTAGCAAAATAATGTCATGAATCAGACTTCACAGGATTTCAAGGAATAATGGAGAAGAGCGCTTATGTGAAGAAAATTCTGGAGTTGGAAGGTAAAATTGAAAAACTGTTTGAAAAGTATGGGGGCCTGGAAACGAGTTATGACAATGTAAAGAAAGACTGTGCCGATATGAAGAAGGAAAATGAAGCACTGAAAGAGGAAGTTAAGGATCACACACACACACACACACACACGGGACATCGTCGATGGGAGGTGGTCGCTGAGCTCCAGAGCAATCATCTCTAATTCTACAGTTACCATTGCCTAAGAGTAACCAAGGTGGGAAAGGAGCTGGTAATGTTTGTCCCGTCTCCATATAGTCATGTTAACTGTTGATTAGCAAAATAATGTCCAGGGAAGGTAAATATAAACTGTAGCCTGCGTTTGAGCCATCAGCTGGTTTGTTTACATCTGAGCAACATGGCGGCCGTGAACTCGAAAGATGAATCAGACTTCACAGGATTTCAAGGAATAATGGAGAAGAGCGCTTATGTGAAGAAAATTCTGGAGTTGGAAGGTAAAATTGAAAACTGTTTGAAAAGTATGGGGCCTGGAAACGAGTTATGACAATGTAAAGAAAGACTGTGCCGATATGAAGAAGGAAAATGAAGCACTGAAAGAGGAAGTTGCTAATTAAAGTGAATTGCGAAAAATGTGGAGAATCTCTAGGAAAAGTGATGGAGAAGCAGGCTGAATGGAAAAAAGTCAGGAAGTGGAAAGAAAGGAGGTAAATTACAAAGTTGCAAGTCTGGAAAAGGAAATCAAAGAGTCTGGGAGAAAACTTTGGGCCTTGCTGAAATTATAGATCAACAGATCATAGAAGAGAAGATTGCTGAGAAAGTGGTGAAGGTTATTAAATCAAATGAGACATTGGTGAGGGAAACTGTAGACAAAAGAGATGTGTGGTGATATTTGGTGTGGAGGAGGATAAGACACCGAGTAAAATGGAGAGAGAAAAACATAAAAAGGTGATAAATAATATCATTAATGTGGTGCAGGAGGAGGAAAAGACCTAGTACAAGAAATAGAGGACTTCCATAGAATTGGAAAGTTCACAAGAGAAGGTATGAGGCCAATAAGAATCAAACTTAAGTCACAAAAGGATGTAGATGAATTGGTGGAGAAGTCATGGAGGCTAGCCCAGCAGGAAACAACAAGGAAGATTTGGTTGAGAAGAGATCTCGGTGAAAAGGAAAGAGAAATGTTAAATGAGTTGAGAAAGGAGGCTTTGAAAAAAAATGAAGAGAGGACAGAAGAGGAGAAGAAAGAGTTTTCTGGAGAATCTTGGATATGAGACTGAGGAAGTGGTTCATAACCCAGAAAAGTACAGCAAGAAAGGACTAAAGAAACTTACATATGAGCGGAATGTAATGTATTCCAACATAAATGGAGTGATATCGGGATTTTAGAACTCAACGATTACTTGAGGGACAAGAACCCAGATATTGTGGGTCTTACTGAAACAAAACTGAGAGAGGAGAAGACCTGATGATGGTTGGAGAAGGAAATATAATGTTTGGAAAAGAAATAGAGTAGGTAAGATGGGAGGAGGAGTGATGTTGCTGGTTAAAAAGATATAAAGGTGGATCAAGTGAAAGAAGGTATGGGAAAGGCAGAAGTGCTAAAGATCAGAGCAGAAACTAATGAAGGAAAAAGAGGCACTACATAGTGGTGTACGTACCACCTAAGACAAATGCATGGTCAGTACAGGAATATGAAGAAATGATAAGTGATACAGGAACATGTCTGGAAGAAATGTTGGGTGGCTGTGAACGAACTATAATGATGGGAGATTTTAATTGTAAAGAGGTGTGTTGGGAGGACTGGTCAATGGAAGGATCAGAGACAACATGGGAAATACACTATTGACACTGGCAATGGAAAATGTGTTAACTCAGTGGGTCAAAGAAGATACTAGGTTTGGAGGAGAGGAGCATCGTCAAGACTGGACTTGGTCTTTAGTACAGAGCCAATGGTCATTGAGGAGATGAGGGTGGAGTGCCCTTTAGCAAAGAGTGATCATGCAGTTTTGGAGTTCAAGGTGATAGACGAAGAGAAATCTAGAAGAAATGAAGAATATAAAGTGGGAAGATGGAATTATGCCAAGACAGATTTTGGAAACCTAAAGAAATTCTTTCAAGAGACAAATTGGATGAAATTCAAGAGTGCTAAGGAGCAAATGAAAAGTGGAAGGAATTTATAAAAATATACAAAGAAGGTGAGAAAAATTTGTACCAATAAGACAACATAGAGAAGTTGGAAAGCAGGACTGGTTTAACGATAGATGTGAAAAGGCTAGAACAAGAAAAGAGGATGCATGGAAGAGGTGGAGAAGGAAAAGACGGATTAAGCAGTGGGAAAGTTACAAAAGAGCAAGAAATGAATATGTGTTGATTAGAAGAGAAGAAAGAAAGAAACAAGAAAAGGATATAATTGATAAATGTAAAGACCAACCAAGGCTTTTTACAGACATGTGAACAACAACATCAAAAATAGAGAAGTATTGAAAGTTTAGAAGTAAATGGAGTATGCAGTGAAGATCCCAGGAAATGGCAGAGGCTATGAATGGATGCTTTCGGAAGGTATTCACAAAGGAGACTGCTTTTGACAAACCACTGGTAATGGAACAGAAAGGGATTATGAAGGAGTTTCAAGTAACTGTGGAGGAGATCAAGAACATGATGGGGAGTTTAGAAGTGAGAAAAGCTGTGGGACCTGATGGGGTATCAGGATGGATTTTAAGAGAATGCAGGAGCAACTGGCAGAAAAAGTTTGTGAAGTAATTGATGCCTCATTAAGGGAAGGTGTAGTGCCCCAAGACTGGAAAAGAGCTAACATTGTCCCAATCTATAAATCAGGTAACAAGAGAGACCCATTGAACTATAGACCAGTGTCACTTACAAGTGTGGTAGCTAAGATGTGTGAGAGGGTGGTGAAGAATAGATGGACAGACTTCTTGGAGAAAAATGACATACTTTGTGAGTGTCAATTTGGTTTTAGAAAAGGGCGTTCATGCACGACAAACCTGATATGTTACTATTCGAGGGTGATAGATGTAATACAGGAAAGAGATGGTTGGGCTGATGGAATATATCTGGATTTAAAAAAGGCCTTTGATAAGGTACCACACCGGAGACTGATCTGGAAACTTGAAATGGTAGGAGGAGTGCATGGCAGTTTACTAAAATGGATGGAAGACTTTTGGTAGGAAGAGAAATGAGAACAATAATTAAGGACAGACCATCAGAATGGGGATTGGTGGAGAGTGGAGTTCCACAGGGATCAGTGTTGGCACCAGTAATGTTCGCGGTCTACATAAATGACATGGTGGATGGGGTGTCCAGTTATGTGAGCCTATTTGCAGACGATGCAAAATTGTTAAGAAAAGTGAGATGTGACAAAGATTGCGAACTACTCCAGGAAGACTTGGACAGAATATGGAAATGGAGCTGTACATGGCAAATGGAGTTCAACACGACAAAATGCAAGAAAATAGAGTTTGGCAAGAGTGAAAGAAGAATCAGGAGTATGTACAAGATAGGAAATGAAGACATAAAACCAGTCATGAAGAAAAAGACCTTGGGGTGACAATTACCAATGACCTATCGCCAGAGAGACATATAAACAAAATAATTGGAGAAGTATTGAACTTATTGAGGAACATAAGAGTGGCGTTCGTATATTTAGATGAAGAAATGATGAAGAAAATAATTACTGCAATGATAAGACCGAGGCTTGAATATGCAACAATACAGTGGGCTCGAACTTAAAGAAACACATAAGGAAACTAGAGAAAGTACAGAGGGCTGCAACAAAATGGTGCCTGACTTAAGAGATTTGACTTATGAAGACAGACTGAAAAGAATGCAACTTCCGACCCTGGAAAACAGAAGAAAGGGAGACCTGATAGCAATATACAGAGTGATGATTGGCATGGAAAAAATGGATAGGGAAGATCTGTGTATGTGGAATGAAAGAATGTCGAGAGGGCATGGGAAAAAACTAAAATGGCCACTTATAGGAGAGATGTGAAAAATATAGCTTCCCTCATAGAAGGGTGGAAGCATGGAATAGTTTAGACGTGGAAGTGGTCAGCAAAGGAATATTCATGATTTTAAGAAAAAGCTGGACATTAATAGATATGGAGACGGGACAACACGAGCATAGCTCTTTTCCGTATGTTACAATTAGGTAAATACAATTAGGTAAATACACACACACACACACACACACACACACACACACACACACAAGACAACAAATGGGCAAATGTGTGGTGTTCACCTAGCAGTAAATAGTGCATGTAACTCGTGGTGTTTAATGTGTGTTGTGTGTGATGTGGTCTCAGTCGTACCCAAAGATCGGTTTATGAGCTCTGAGCTCGCTCCATAATGAGAAAGACTGGCAGGGTGACCAGCAGGTGACCGAGGTGAATTACACACACACAGAAAAGCAATAGAGCCAGATGATGTATCAGGTTGGGTGTTAAAAGAATGTAAAGAGCAATTACTGGATCCAATTTGGGAAATAATTACAAGTTCAATAAATGAAGGGAAAGTTCCACTAGAGTGGAAGAGAGCCAATGTAATACCAATATTTAAAGGAGGAAAGGCAACTGAACCACCAAACTACAGACCAGTGTCACTTACAAGTGTCATAGGGAAGTTATGCAAAATACTTATCAAAGAAAAATGGGTTAAATTTCTAGAAGAGGAGCAAGTCATATCGAACAGACAATTTGGGTTTAGGACAGGGCAGGGCGGTCATGTATATCAAACTTATTAATCTTCTACTCAAGAGTTATTGCAGGAAAACAAAGATGGATGGGTAGACACAGTATACCTGGACATTAAAAAGGCTTTGATAAAGTCCCACACGGAAGACATCTTTGGAAACTAGAGAACATAGGAAGACTGCGAGGAACCTTGCTTGAATGGGCAAAAGATTATTTGAAGGATAAGAGAAATGAGAACTGTGATCAGAGATACATACTCATCTTGGAGCAAAGTAACAAGCGGAGTGCCACAAGGGTCAGTGTTAGCCCCCATTATGTTTCAAGTTTATGTAAACAACATTCACATTGGGATGAACAGTTATATAAATTTATTCGCTGATGATGCAAAGCTGCTAAAAGTTATCAAAACTAGAAAGGACTGTCTGCTGTTGCAGGAAGATTTAAACAAGATCTATGAATGGAGCAAGAGGTGAAAATTGGAGTTTAATGCCACGAAATGCCACATAATGGAACTAGGAAAGAATAAGAGAAGACCAGTATGGAAATATTTGATGGGAGAGGAAAAGATAATGAAGACTTAAGAGGAAAAAGATCTTGGAGTGATCACACAAAAAAATCTGAGCCCTGGTAAACATATAAGCAAGATATTTGGACTATCATATAAGATGTTGACTAATATAAGAGTGGCATTTCATTACATGGATAAAGATACGATGAAAAAAATCATCACAAGCATGATACGCCCAATGTTGGAATATGCAGCAGTGGTATGGTCTCCGAGCTCTAAAAAGGATATAAGAAAATTGGAAAGGATACAAGAGATTGCTACAAAGATGGTGCCGGACCTCACATATGAAGAATGACTGAAGGAAATGGGACTGCCAACCTTACAAGATAGAAGAGAACGCGGGAACCTAATAACAATGTATAAGATAGTAAATAATATTGAAAAGATAGACAAAGAAGACCTGGTGCTGTTGACGGAAGAAGATGGAAGGATAAGAGGACATGAAAAGAAGATCAGGACGAGGCAGTGTGTGAAGGATATTGGAAAATAGTTTTCCACACAGAACGGTGGAAAAATGGAATGCATTGGATAATGGAATTGTCACAGCACATAGTGTGCATAACTTTAAAGAAAAACTAGATAAATGGAGATATGGAGACAGGACACAATGAGCCCCACTCAAACCCTGTACAATACAACTTGGGAAATACACACACACACACACACACACAGCTCTGAACTCGTTCTGTAGGGAATCGTCTGGCTGTCTCGTCAGAGATTGCAGCAGATCAAACAGTAAAGCACACACACATTCACACACACACACACACACAAGCAAAAAATGGGAGATGGAATTCAATGTGGACAAAAGCCATGTCATGGAAATGGGAAAAAGTGAAAGACGACCAGTGGGAATCTATAAGATGGGAGATGGAGTAGAACTAGAAAAAGTAAAAAAGGAAAAGGACTTGGGAGTGACAATGGAAGAAAATAATCAACCGGTTAGCCATATTGATAGAATTTTCAGAGAGACGTATAATTTGCTAAGGAATATTGGAGTAGCATTTCACTATATGGACAAGGAAATGATGAAGAAATTGATAAGTACTAAAATAAGACCTAGATTGGAATATGCAGGAGTTGTGTGGACTCCCATAAAAAACACATAAGAAAATTAGAGAGACTACAAAAATGGCTACAAGAATGGTTCCAGAATTTAAAGGGATGGCATATGAGGAGAGACTAAAGGCAATGGATCTACCAACCTTGGAGCAGAGAAGAGAGAGGATCTGATACAAGTTTATAAATTGATTAACGGAATGGATGAAGTGGATAATGAGAAACTGATCCTGAGAGAAGAATATGACTTTAGAAGCACAAGATCGCATAGTAAGAAACTAAGGAAGGGACGATGTCTGAGAGATGTTAAAAATTTAGTTTCCAAAGATGTGTTGAGACTTGGAACAGTTTGAGTGAGGAAGTGGTATCAGCAAAGAGTGTACATAGTTTTAAAGAAAAATTGGATAAGTGTAGATATGGAGACGGGACCACACGAGCATAAAGCCCAGGCCCTGTAAAACTACAACTAGGTAAATATAAATACACACACGGACAGGAAGAAGGAAAATACCTATGGTGTTACAGGGCCCGGGTAACTTTAAGTTAGTGTCCTGTTAATGTCACTGTCGCTTAGTGTTGAAAGTGAGGGATATGGAGAGTGATCCCTGAGAGGAGAGTGAGGGCGGTGATTGTTTTGGCCATAATCAGCTGACGATAAAAAAAATGGCGTCTAGACAAACTAGAGACTTTGAAGGTTTTATTGCTACGCCAAAAGGACTGGAGAAACTTGATATGGATGCAAGAATCCAGGCACTGGAAAGTAAGTTCCTAAACATTTTGTCAATAGAAGAAAAACTGGATAGAGTTCTAGCCGAGAATGATTCGTTCAAAAAAAGAGATCTATTTGTTAACGTTAGTGAATAAAGAGCTATTGAAGGAAAAAGTAGAGATGGAGAAAGAAAACCAACAACTAAGGAAATAATGTGAAGAGATGAAGGCTAAACTCATGGAAATGGAGATAAAAATATCCTAAGGGGACTTGAGGAAGGAGGAATGCCTTAATCTAGTTGATACCAGGATGAAAGAAGTGAACCATGAACATCAGGAGATACAAAGGTCATTTAGGGAGATAGTAAAAAAGCAGGAATAGGAAAATAAAGAGATTACGCAGAGGGAAATGGTAAAGGCACTAAAGGAAAATGGGTATGTGGTGAGAGATATTGCTGAAAAGAAAAAATGTGTGATCATAATAGGATTGCGGGAGGAAACTAACAGGAACTGGCAGGACAGGAGGGATAAGGAAAATGACAAGATTAAGTCTTTACTGAACAAGATCTCTGTGGAAGAAGAGGACCTATATGCTGAGGTAGAAGAAAGTGTGAGATTGGGAGCTTTTGAGGAAGGCAAGAATAGACCATTAAAATTGAAATTAAAGTCTCAGGTGGCAGCGGAGGGCTTGGAAACTTAAGGACTCTGAGGAAACCAAAACGATTTACATAAGAAGAAATATGTCACAAGATGAGCGAATGAAAATGAAGGAGCTTGTAACTGAAGTGAAGGAGAGGAATGACGAAAGAACAGAGGAGGAAAAGACCAAGTTTTTTTGGAGAATGAGAAATGGGAGGCTAAAGAAGTGGTGGATAAAACAGACGGAATAGGCATTACATGGAAGAATGAGACTAGGAATGGAATAAGTGACTTACACAAACATAGATGGATTTCTGTCTAAGAGGCTAGAATGTATAGATTACCTAAGAAATAACAAACCGGACATAATGTGTATAGTGGAAACAAAGCTAAGGCCCGAAATAAAGCTAGACTGGTTTGTTGTAAAACACTACAAAGTATGGAGAAATGATAGAAAAAATAAAGGAGGTGGTGGTATAATGGTTCTTACTAAGGAAGATCTGATAGTGAAGGAGGTGAACTATAGTAAGAGAAATGAGGAAGTGATAAGTATGCTTATAACAGATGGCAAGAGGGACATTAATATTATAACAGTATACATACCACCCAGAACCAGTGCTTGGGAATATGAACAGTACCAAATTGTGATGAGAAATACTCTAGACAGAATGAAGCAAGAACTCATCAGAAAGGATAGAGTGATGATAGTTGGAGACTTTAATTGCAAAGAAATAGTGTGGGAAGACTACGAAGTGGTGAACGGTGGTGAGTGGGCAGAAGAATTGTTAAAGGTAGCAACAAATAACTTGATGAGACAGTGGGTGAGATCACCAACAAGGTGCAGGGGACAAGATGTTGCAACAAGGTTGGATTTGGTATTTACCAGGGGAATCTCTCTAAAAGAGGAAATTGAACATGAAAGTCCCTTGGGGAAAAGTGATCATGATGTCCTAAGCTTTGAGCTGGATGCAGAATTAAGCACGAATAAGATTGTGGAACACAGGGAGGAAAAATTAAATTATACTAGGGCAAATTATAACCATATAAGGGAGTTCTTTAATGAAATTGACTGGTCCGTGGTATACCAGGAAAGGGATATGCAATTGAAATACGATAAATTTATGGATTTGTATAACTCGGCTGTGAAAAAGTTTGTGCCATATCACAGAAAGAGGACTTTAAATAACAAACAGTGGTTTAATAAAAATTTTGAAGCAAAAAAGAACAAAGAAAAGGCATGGAAGAAACTTAAGAAAAACAGTGATGTATTATCAAGGGAAGTCTACAAAACAGCAAGGAATAGATATGTTGAAGTAAGGAGAACAGCACAGAAGGAATATGAACAGAGGGTGGTGGAAAACTGTGATAGTGACCCAAAAATGTTTTACGAATTCATAAATGGAAAACTAAATAAAGAGAGGCAATAGAAAAGGTAAAAAACGGGGAAGAAGTATATGAAGATGCTGGAGATATAGCTGAAATTTTGAACGACAACTTTTGCAAAGTGTTTACAAAGGAGGAGCATTTTATGGGAGGAAGGCCTATGGAAATAAAGCAAATGCAGGACATCATGGTTACTAAGGAAGATGTAAGGAAAATTATAAGCAATCTGGATATTAATAAATCAATGGGGCCTGATGGCATATCTGGGAGGTTGCTAAATGAATGTAAGGATCAATTGTTGAACCCCGTATTTGATATTGTGGAAACCTCCATATGAACAGGATTAGTCCCAAAAGAGTGGAAAAGAGCTGACATTGTGTCTATATATAAGAATGGTAGTAGAATGGAACCACTAAATTATAGACCAGTATCGTTGACTAGTATATTGTGCAAGGTATGTGAAGAAGTAATTAAAGCTAAGTGGAGTGAGTATCTAGAAAGTGAAAACATTCTGAGTAAAAGGCAGTTTGGTTTCAGAAAAGGAAGATCGTGTGTATCCAATTTATTATGTTTTTATTCAAGAGTGACTGACATACTACAACATAGAGAGGGATGGGTGGATGCTATCTACCTGGACTTGAGAAAGGCCTTTGATAAAGTACCACACAATAGACTGATGTGGAAACTAAAGATGATTGGAGGAGTAAATGATAAACTAGCAAAATGGATGGAAAATTACTTAATGGGAAGAGAAATGAGAACAGTGGTGAGAGGAAGGAAGTCCGAGTGGAATAACATAACCAGTGGAGTTCCACAAGGGTCAGTGCTGGATCCCATCATGTTTTTGATTTATGTTAATGATATGCCAGTAGGAATTGAGAGTTATATGAACATGTTTGCGGACGATACTAAAATTATGAGGAGAGTAAAGAATGTGGAAGATTGTAACAAGTTACAGGAAGATCTTGATAAAATATATGAGTGGAGTAAGGAGTGGCAGATGGAATTTAATATAGACAAGACCCATATTATGAAAATGGGAAGAAGTAGATACAGACCAAACAGGGATTACAGGCTGGGTGATGAGAAAATTAAAGAGACCAATGAGGAGAAAGACTTAGGAGTAACCATGCAAAGCACCTTGTCACCAGAGAAACACATTAACAAGATTTTTTGGAAAACATACAACATGCTTCAAAATATTGGCCTTGCATTCCACTACCTAGATGAAGGAATGATGAAGAAGATATTATGTACCTTAATAAGACCCCAGTTAGAATATGCAGCATGTGTCTGGTCACCGCATATGAAGAAAAATGTGAAGAAGGTGGAAAGGGTACAGAGGCTGGCAACAAGGATGGTACCAGGACCCAGGGAGTTAGACTATGAGGAAAGACTGAGGAAGCTGGGGCTAACCACATTAGAAGAGAGAAGAACAAGAGGAGACATGATAACTATGTATAAATTGGTGAACAAGATTGACATACTGGATAGAGAGTTGATAAATGTGACCATAAGTAATCATCTCCGAGGACATGGAAAAAAGCTAATAAAGGACATCTGTCTAAATGACGTGAGAAAATACAGTTTCCCGCATCGTAGCATTGGTAAGTGGAATAAACTGAGCAGTGATGTCATTGACGCGGTGTGTGTCAATCAGATGAAAGAGAGATATGACAGGAATGGACAAGGAGAAAGGTCACAGAGAGCTTAGCTCGGGGCCTGTAATACACAAATAGGTAAATACACATATTCAGTGTCACAGCAAAGGAGGTCACCCTTGTACACAGCTGTCAATACACAAATAGGTAAATACACATATTCAGTGTCACAGCAAAGGAGGTCACCCTTGTACACAGCTGTACAATTGCTGCCATCACATAGTGATGCCTATTAGAATAAAGAATGATGGACACATTTAAAATAGCACACAAAAAACAAAAGAGTGATAATAACATTATTCCTAGTGTGTGTGTATGTGTATTTACCTAGTTGTAGTTTTACAGGGCCTGGGCTTTATGCTCGTGTGGCCCCGTCTCCATATCTACACTTATCCAATTTTTCTTTTAAAACTATGCACACTCCACTTCTTCACTCAAACTGTTCCACGTCTCAACACATCTTTGTGGGAAACTATATTTTTTAACATCTCTCAGACATCTTCCCTTTCTCAGCTTTTTACTATGCGATCTTGTGCTTCGAATGTCATATTCTTCTCTCAGGATCAGTTTCTCATTATCCACTTGGTCCATTTCGTTGATCAATTTATAAACTTGTATCATATCCCCTCTCTTCTCTGTTCCAGGGTTGGTAGATCCATAGCTTTTAGTCTCTCCTTATATGTAGCCATTTTTTGTAGTCTTTCCAACTTCCTTATGTTTCTTTTTATGAAGGGTCCACATTACTCCTGCATATTCCAATTTGGGTCTTATTATAGTATTTATCAATTTTTTCATCATTTCTTTGTCCATGTAGTGAAATGCTACTCCAATATTCCTTAGCAAATTATATGTCTCTCAGAAAATTCTATCAATATGGCTTACCAGTTGATTGTTTTCTTCCATCGTCACTCCTAATTCCTTTACCTTTTTTTACTTTCTCCAGTTCTACTCCATCTCCCATCTTATAGATTCCCACGGGTCGTCTTTCACTCTTTCCCATTTCCATGACATGGCTTTTGTTCACATTGAATTCCATTTCCCACTTTTTACTCCATTCTCAGATCTTATGTAGGTCTTCCTGCAGTATTTCATAATCCTCTTTTTGCTTTATAACTCTGCACAGTTTCGTATTGTCCGCAAACAGATTTATGTAGCTGTTCACTCCTTCTGGCATGTCATTTATATATATGAGGAAAAGTATTGGCGTTAATACTGATCCCTGCGGCACTCCGCTTTCTACTGCACTCCACTTGAACTTCATATTTTTAACTACCATCCTTATTTCTCTCCCCCTCAAATAATTTTCTATCCATCTCAATGTGCTTCCTTTTAAGCCACCCTTCTCCTCTAACTTTCACAGTAATCTTGCATGTGGCACTTTATCAAACGCCTTTTTAAAATCCAAATAAATACCTTCTCTCTCTTGTACTCTATCAACTATTCTAAAGTAGAAACTCAGTAAATTAGTTACACACGACTGTCTTTTTCTAAAACTAAATTGGCTATTTGATAATAATTTGTTGTCTTCAAGAAACTTGATCCATTGTTTCTTTATTAGTCTTTCACACATCTTGCATATTACACTAGTTAGTGATTCCGGTCTGTAATTTAAAGGTTCTTCCTTCCTTCCGCTCTTATATGGGAACCACCTCAACTCTTTTCCATTCTACTGGTACTGGTCCATTTTCTATTGAGCATTTTATGATGTTGTATATAGGACTTGCTAATTCTTCTCTACATTCTTTTAATATTCTGCCTGAGACTTCATCCGGTCCCATTGCCTTCTCTTCATCTAATTCCGTCATCAACTCTTTTATTTCAAGCTTGGTTACTTTAATCTCTTTCATATGGACAGTCTATTACCCCGTGGTCTTTCAAATTTGGATTCCTTAGTAAAGACTTCCTGAAATTTACTATTTAACAGTTCTACCAAACATTTTGGGTCTTCCACCATCCGGTTCTCTCCTTTTAACCTTTCTATTGTTTCTTTTTGCCTTATTTTTCCATTTATAAATCTGTAGAACAATTTCGGTTGTTCCTGACATTTTTTGACAATGTCCTTCTCATAGCTCATTTCTTCTTCCGTTTTCATAGCATATTAATTTCTTGCTGTTTTGAAGTTTTCCTTATTTTCTGGATTTCTGTTTCTCCTCCACCTTTTCCATGCTCCATCTCTTTTCTCCTTTGCCCTAGCACACCTTGCATTAAACCAATCTTTCTTTCCTTCTTCTTTAGGTCTATATTTTGGGACATATTCCCTGACTCCTGTTTTGCATATTTCCAAAAATAAGTTATACTTCATTTGTACCGTCTGTGAGTTTTCCATCTCCTCCCAGTTTACGTTTTTAAAATAGCTCTTGAGGTTCTCAATATCAGCCTTTCTGTAATTTAATCGGTCTCCTTTGTATGATTCGTCTCTATCTTCCTTTCCCTCTTCTATATCCATTTCTAATATTACATGGTCACTCTTTCCCAATGGGCACTTATATCTTATATCATCATTCATTTGTATACCGCTTGTAAAAACCTGGTCCAATCTCACTGGCTCATCGTTTCCTCTGAATCTTGTGTTTTCCTTTACTCTTTGGTCCATCATATTATATATCATTAGGTTCATGAATCTATCCCCCTAGGCTTCTTCCCCCATACCATTTCCATAATTTTCCCAGTCCACCTCCTTACAGTTGAAATCTCCTACTAATATAACTTTTCTCCTTTCTTTAACGATTCTCGTTAGACTCCTTATTGTCATTTACCATGTCTTTATATTCGTGATTGGTCCATGAATTTGTTTTTGGTGGCACATTACAATGATTGTTAACTCTTTTTTATTAATATGCATCTTAACATACAGTACTTCTGCTTTTCCTTCCCCACATTCCACTTGGTTTATCATTTTCTCCTTCCTTATCATTATCATGACTCCTCCTCCTCCTTTACCCCCTCTGTCTCTTCTCCATACATTATACCTATTATCCAAGTCTATTTTGATTGCCTCATTTAGTTTTGTTTCAGCCAGGCATACAATATCTGGATTTTCTTTCTTTATGTAATCTCTTTAATTCTAATTTACTTGATAAAACCCCGTCTATGTTCGTATACATCATTTTTAGTCTCTTGCCTTTATAATTTTTAGTTAAACTTATTACACTTTTTTCTCTTCCTTCTCCTTTATATACTATTTCCTTATCCTGTCTCCTAGAATTCTCCAAAAAAAGGCATTTTTTCCTCTTCTGACCATTCATTATTTTTTTCCCTTAGTGCTGCCGCCAGTTCATTGTATCTCTTCCTTTTTTCCTCATTTCTATTTTTCTTTATATAGATATCCTTGCAGCCTTCTGTTTCTCTAAGTTTTGTTGTTCTACAGTATATACTATTTCTTCTGTTGCGGCTTGTGATTTTAGTAGTATTTTAATTGGTATCGTTTTTCCTTCTTGATATGGTCCCATTCTGGTTATTTCTTGTACTTCCTCTTCTATCTTTGTCGTTTAGATTTTTTAGTAGGTCTTTGACTGATTTCATTTCTTCTTTTTCTCTTCTTGGTCTATATTTTATATTTTTTTCTTTTATTCCAAATACGATTACACTCTTCTTTTTTTCTGCAATTTCTTTAACTAGATTTTCTTTTGTCTTGAGGACTCCTATCATTTTGTTTGTCATATTTACTTCTTTTTCTTTTAGTTGTTCTTGAATAACCTCTTGAAAATCAGCCTTATCTTTCTTATCTTGGATTCTCCATGCTTGTACTTCTTTTTTAATCACGTTCTGTACTCTTTCCTCTTCCTTGTTTACTAGACCTTTCAGCTTCTGTTTTTCTTTCTCGGCTTTACCGAGTCCTTCTTCCATCTGCTTCTTGTAGTTAGCTACTTCCTTTTTCAGTTCTTTGTTTTCCGCTCTTAGCCTAGCTTCGTTTTCTTCCCTTTTTTTTTATCCTTTCTCTCAGTTTTATAAACTCTTTTTCTGGTTCTTCATTCTCTATCATTCTCATACTCTCCCTTATCAATTTATCTAGTTTACGTTCAATAGTCAACACTCTCTTAAGTAGTGAAGTATTCGTTCGCGCGTGCGCTTCATCTGGCATGATATTTTGCACACTGTCAGTGTCTTTTGCTCGTAAGGTAACATTGCATTGGAAATGTTGCTTAAATGCATACATATTCAGATTGTTGGAAGCAGTATCCATACAAAATTTGTAAGAACATAGGGCAGCAAGCTACTCAATGTGTGTGACTATTATAGTAGCATTTAGAGGTATTTATAAGTGATGTCACAGATTTTTCGCCTGTAGGCAAAACATTGGCACCCATAACACTCAGTAAAACTTGTTATTTCCTTATAGATTGTTCAAACTGCACAAATGATGGTCTGAATGTTAGTTTTCTTGGTCAGAGAATATGATACATATAAATTAATCAAGATTGGCCATATCCTTATATGGACAGTATGCATTATACGGTAGATTGCAGGGTAAACATTTGTTCCTAACCACCCTTGTTATTTTTCCCAACTTTTAAATTATCCTAACATTATTAATCCAACTTATGCAAACTAATAAAATATAACCTAATCTAATCTAACATCAGAACTACTACTACTAATATTAATAATAATAATAATAATAACTGTGGGCAACAGTCCAATAGGCTGGTTATGGTTTCCAGTGGACTGTTATCATTATCAGTAGTATCTAGTATCGGTACCGACCCAATTTTCTGGTATCGGTATTGGTCAAAATTCTGGTATCAGTGTATTAACTTAAACCCATATTGTTCTGTATATACCATGGAACTTTCTCATTTGCTAAGGGAACATGTACTGTCATTTACCTAGTTTATGATTGATGTGAAATAGTGGATGGATAGTAAATAACTGAAACTAAATGAAGGAGAAACTGACTTTTATAAACTTAGATATACGACAGAGCTTTGGTGTAATAGGTAAGGATATTCAAGTCTCGGACTTGGTGAAAGATTTGGATGTGATGTCTGATAAACACTTGAACAAATGATCAAATAAATCAAACTGTGAAAATGGCAAGATATGATCTAAGGAACATTGTTTTTATAAAAAGAAATCTTGATGAGAACTCGAAGAAAATGTTAATTCAAAACCATTTATCAATCGATTAGATTATTGTAACTTTCTCTACCATAAATTGCCAAAGTATCAATTAAAGAAGATATAATTAATCATGAATAAGGCTGCCAGATTAAAAACAAAATGTATCACCCTATGATAGAATATTCCTTGTCCTCATTAAGCTGCACTGGTTACCTGTTCAAGCCAGAATTATGTGTAAAGTTTGTGTCTTAACATTTCAAGCAATGAGGACTGGTAAACCATAATATATCAGAGACATGTTAATGCCATTGTAGTGGTGCAGGGCACTGGTGAACACCAGCAGTCTAGAGGGTAGAGGTGAGATTAAACCACAGGTGGATACACTTGCTGTATTAGCAGAAAAGGCCAAGTAAGTACAGAGTCTGAAGTGGAGCGAGATGAGAGTGCATGGTGCTGGTAGTAGGCAAGCCACAACTCAGCCAAGGGACGCCATCAGGGGCAGACCTGGGAACATGTAAATCTCCCATCATGCAAATCACTAAGCACGATGTATATTGAATACATATAAACAAATACATAATTATCTATAACATAGTAATCTAATATAATATAATAATACAAATATGTGAGAGACCACCATTACACAATTTAATCTAAACACAGGCATGCCCCAAAAGTTTATGACAGATTGCCTACATATGTTAAGGACATTACAAATATTACTTCATTTAAGAAGACATGAAAAGCATTTATGTTCACAGAGAGATATGATCTTGATAACAGTAGTATTTCTGAGCCTTATGCTCTACAATAGCATACTATAAATTGTACATAATTATGCAAGTTGAGTGCAATTATTTATTCAAGCATTTCTGTGATAATGCGAGCTTTGATATCAGTATTGTACTCTTTACATTTTTGATTATCAATAACTATTACATTTTTTTTATGTATGTGTTTCATATTTATGTATACATTTTAGGAGGAGGAGGAGGAAGCAATAGCAGTAGATAAAACAATATGTTGCATTTCCCAGAGGTAGATGTGAGTTTGGCTGAAGGACATCCTCAAGCTGGTCTATGCTACCAGGATCACTTCTCTAATATTCTTTTCAGTGTCTTAATATTACTATTAACCCAACAGTATTTTATCCCATACACATACACAATGATTGTTATATGTATAGCTATAATCAGCCTCACTTCAAATGAATTTTTTGTCTTCTCCAGAAATGATAATTGATAAACCAAAGGCCACTGCAGTCACTGTTCTCCACAACATACTACCTGGTGAGATACTGTGATCTGCTATTATCAATATTTATGTATATGGAACCCTTAACTTAATCAGAGTTTTGAGTAGTCTCATAGATTGCTGACTTATTTTGACATTAAAAATTAGATCCATTCATCCAAAGAGAGCTATAGCAGTCTTTTAATTTATTTATGTGAAGTGTTATTGTATTCAGGCTGACTTAAATTCATAAGGTACAATTTTTTTTGGAGCTCTAATACTTCTATTTCTAAAAGTAATTTTTTCCTTTGTAAAGCTAAATAATCAGCTCTACCCTGCTGCTCCAACTCAGGCTGCTTCACGCTGGGTGGTGCGGGTGACACAGCAGGAGGTGCTGGGTCCCACACAGTTGGTGCAGTCGACGTAGCAGCAGGTGACGTACCAGGGGGTGCGGATATTTGCACTGACTCAAGCCAGCTGTTGCTGTAATAGAAGAGTTCCATTACACAGCAATTTTTTTTTGGTAGTGTTTTTCCTTGTGTGTGTGTAAGTATCAGAGAGAGAGAGAGAGAGAGAGAGAGAGAGAGAGAGAGAGAGAGAGAATGTGTGTATGTGTTAAATGAGTTTTATGTGAAAACCATTAAGAATCATGTAAATAAATCAACCATGTAAATGTTATTATTGCAGCATAGTTTTGATTTTTATTTAGCCAACAGCTAACAGCAGCTTCACGTGCATTAACATACTACAAGTGTGCCAGGCCTCATCCACACAACCACATCATAATCCACCACCCTCATTGGTTGATTGTCTGTATTTACCTGTCAACTATAGGCTGATGATTGTCAAGGGTACAGTCAGTATCCTCTGAAATACCTTGCAGGGTCACATTATCTTCGCCAAGGATGTCATGGACAGCCTGGCTGATGGTATCAGGTTCTGGAGTTTCTGTAAAAACAAATATAGAATAATTTCAAAAATATACAATAATATTAATGTGTGCAAGCACATAGTGGGTGTTTTGATGCCTTAAAGTCTGCATAATTACAATATTAAACAAATATTTACCAAGCATGATGTTTGATTGTGATTTTATGAACATTTATCTAACTGCGTCACTGAGGTAATAAATGAGATGCTTGCTTCACCATTTCCACATCAGTCCTTCAGAGAGTGGGTTTGAGGAAGCAGTCAGTATATTCCAGTTGTTGCTATAACTTAGCAACATGAGAACAACAGGGCATTTACTACCTTAGTGATGCAGTTAAATGTTCATGAAATCATGACCAAACATCACACTTAGTAAGTATTCCTTTAATCTTATAATTTAACTTCATGACTATTTAACCGACATCACCAGTAGCCAATGAGGGCTTTAAAATGGTTCCTCAAATCTACCAAGCCAACAAAGGGCTAAAGGGAAATAGTGTTGAAGCTGGATCATTTTATTACAGTGATACCTTGAAGTACGAACAATTTGGATTACGAACAAAATTTTTTTTCTTTTGCACTGGAGGACTAACTTTGCTTTGGAGTGCGAACAATAACAAACATGGTCAACAGATTGCTGACTGCATGCTGGGGCACCACGCTGCCTCAGTGCCTCCGGAATGTTGTTTGCAGTTGTTTGGTTGTTGTTTTGTAGTGCTGCAGATAATATTAATTTTTTTCTAGTTATTAAGATCATTGCCTAGCATAGCAGCACACATGGTCACGAGACATACATGGAAGATTCTAAAAAATCTGAGGGGAAGGGAGAGTATCCAGCTCATGAATTAAAAGCCTTAACCCTTATAGCCTGTCAGGCACGATCGTGGCTCTTACATTAGAGCCCATCAGATCATAGCGCTTTTCAGAAGCCACGCTCCCAAGGTCCAGATATATTTTATATCTGGACCGTGCGCGCTCCTTTATGCCGCACAGTTTGTTTATGCTTGAGGCTATGTCATATATCGAGGCCTGTCATTGGCCCATTGTTTTCAAGATGGTGGACACTTAGCCAATCATGTATCAGCTTTTACAAGGATATGTTTGTGGAAGTGTGAGGGCACCAAGCGTGAGGATGGTGAGAGCACTTATGTCAGTATGCTGTATTTTATAATTTTTAATGTATTTCTTGGTGAGATATAAGATATACATGTATTTCCATGGATAAATAAGCAGTTCAGAAACATATTATGATGCATGACAATATTGGAATCGTTATTGGTTTAGATAAGAGTGCGTATTGCTGGCTTGATGGAGTCGTCTGAGGAGGAGGTGTTGACGCTTGTTTCTGACTGCGAAGAAGTTAAATTTTCATATTACAGTTTGCTTATTTCCCTGATTTATTTTCCATAATGAATGCAGTATATCAAAGAAAAACTTATTGGCTTATATAAGAGTGTGTGGTGATGGAGTCACATGAGGAGGATGTGGTGATGCTTGTTTCTGACCATGAGAAGTTGAATTTTCATTATAGTATGTTTTGCTTACTTTCCTGCTTTATTTTCCTATCTTCTATAGTTATAGCATAATAGTAGTAGTAGTATATACAGTAATAGTAGGCAAAAAGTAAGAAATTAGATGAAAAATACAATTTTTTTGGTCTTGGGAGGTGGTTTGGAACGAATTATAATTTCTTCCATAAGAATACATGTACACTGCAGAAGGCGCGGTACCTGTTACATTTTATGAAGGAGATTAAAGACACAGAAAGTATGTTTTAATGAGGGTATTCACCTAAACTAGTGATTGATAGGGTACCCTCGTGCTTTCTTGACCTTTTGAGTCTCCTGGGAAGTGAATCACCCAGGTGGTGGAGATACTGAGCGTCAATATTGTCCCATATGTCCTGAATAGCGGCCTGGAGGCGTGGGAGGGAGGAGGTATCTCTCTCCTTTAGCTTCAGTTTTATGTATGCCCAGGGATTTTTTATAGGGTTAAGGTCTGGGGAACTTGCGGGCCAAGGTTTTAAAAGGCTGATATTGCAGAAATCAAACCAGTCAACAATTAACTTTGGCATGGTGCACCATCTTGCATGAAAGTATCAGCATTGTACTTTTCCATACACTCATCTAACTCATCTAGAATTAGCTCAAAGTAGTTATTTTGGTTCATACGAACATTCTTAGGCAAAAACATTAATTTTTCAAGACCATAGTAAGAAAAACAACCCCACACCATCAAAGAATCTGGATTTTAATGTGTGTGTTGTGTAGCGTGGATCATGATGGTTACTATCGGGTCTGCGGTACACACGGTTTCTCTGGTTGTCTGTAATCTGAAAGCTTGCCTCATCTGACCAATGTACCCTACGACACTTACCTAAGTTCCAATCTTTGTGCTGAGATACAAACTGCTTGCCTACTGTTAAAGTAATCATGACTGAAGCAAGGTTTTGAAACTGTGCGGCAACTCCGTTATCCCATGTCGCCTTTCACATATCTCCCCACACTCCTTTCACTCACCCCACCCAGCACAGAGGGTTTCTAGCCTAAAGTTTTTTGCTGTGTATGGGAGGGTTGGCCTAAAGCTGTCTTCAAATAATGTTCTGAGTTCTCTGGCTCACACTGCGCTTATGCCCTTCAGGCTTGTAAGGTGGTGGCGAAGCGTCTCTTTCTGCCTCACGATAAATTTTGGTCCAATGTTGAACAATTCTGAGACATTTGCCAGCGTTTGCAGCAGTTTCTTGATTTGACTTATTCTCCCTCACTGAGGCACAAATGACTGAGATTTGGGCCTTACTAATTAGTGTCCTAGGTCCCATAATAGGTAGTAACAGGGCACAATGGTAAGCTCACACAACCACAAAAAGAGCCCGTGAGGGAGAGTGAAAGAAAATTCAAATGCAACCACACGAACCACAGAGGAATGTTGACTAAGTCAACATATCTACTTTGACAACTAGAGCTGCAGAGTTGTCAGATAGCGACATACAGTAACTCCCGCCGTATGTTTAGGAGTTAAGAAGGGATGAATGAAATTTGGTCAGCGTGGAAGTAGTTGTCCCTTTCGCGCCTTCCGCTCTGACCAGCAGTGTATTTTGATGCTTTGGAGTAAGAACAAAATTTTGAATGGATTAAGTTTGTATTCCAAGGCACCACTATATTTGAAAAACAGTAACAAAGGCTAAACAATTGTAAAAACAGCATATTTTACCACAATGTGTACAAGAGTGCCAAAAGTTAAGTGAATTAATTATTGCATATCAAGGAGGATCACTGGAAAAAATTACCAGCGTCACTTATTGGCCTTCTGTATTATTTAGTGAATGTAGATTCCCTGGACCAACCAATAGTAGAGGAGACTGTGGACAAAGGAAGTCATGGGGCTGCCTTACTGGCTGACACTGACCTGGTGGAGTGAGGTAAAAAAATGGTAAGATCAATGCCAGCAGCTCACATTACATCTTTTGTCCAGCGATGATAAGTGTCCCATGAAGCCATCTTTATTGGTGGTCTTGTGGTTAGAAAAAACCCAGTGAGTCAACCCCGCAAGTTGTTGGTGCATTTGAGATAGCTCTCCATTGAGGTGACAACACATAACCTCCTGTCTGGGGGATGGGCTATAAAAGCCAATTCTGATAAATGTTCCCCTGGTCTAGAAGTTTTTAGAGGATCACCAATCCTGAAAGAGACCCAACTGTCTGAAATGTTCCTAATGTCTTACAGATGCAAAGTCTGCCAGCAATGACTAGAGAACAGTAACACAAAGGTACTTAATTTCCTTAACGATTGAATTAGAAACAAGTCTTCACTGAACCCAAGACCTACTAAGTAATCTAAGATCAACTGATGACACCAGGTGGTAAGGGAGTGGGGATGGTCTCTTCTGGAAGACCACTTTCACAAACCTGGCAACCAAGGGATTTTGTCTTGTCGGTTGACCATTAATACTTGCTACTGCTGACATGGTTGATCGTTTCGTGTTGATCTCCATCAACACGAAACGACCTGTTCCCTTCCTAAATTCTGCAAAGACAAAATCTAATGTCAGAGATGGCTGAAGGAAATAAATTTTCCTGTAGAGGCAAAAAGACAGCCATATCTTGATATGCGACCCATACTGTATCCTTGTGATTGCTCTCCAGGAGTGAAGCAGAAATCTGGCAATGTCTGATGAAAGGCTTTGACTTGTGTACGATTCTCTGATAATATCGTCACTGTTAAATTCAACCCTTCAGCTTGATAATGTGAGAGTGGGAGTTATGGCAGCACTAGGGAAGGTCAAGGAAAGAGAACAGGGGCTTCTGCTAGTAGCTGGAAAGCTGTTGGGAACCAGACTTGAGTCAGCCACAATAGGAAAATCATCATTACTGTAGCTTTGTCTTCTAAATTTTCAGGATGACTCTTGATATATATAATATTGAAAGGTGGAAAAGCAAACAAAAATTTTTGCTTGACCAGGTCGTCATGAAACTATTAGTATGAAAGACACAGGATCTGGCTTCCAGGAAACATAAGGAAGAAATTGGCTATTTATGCAAATGGCCAACACACCAACATCAGGTGTGTAATAGAGCTGAGGAAGGCTTTGAAAAACAGTAGCTATAACATTCATTATGTATCCATGCTATTCACTCGGGATTGTTTGTCTGCCTCTGTATCATGTAGACCAGGTGTGGGCAAACTACAGTCCGCAGGCTGCATTCAGCTCGCCAAAGGAATTCATGCAGCCTGACTAATGTTAGTAAATTTGAAAGAGCAAGTTAATAAATATGCCAAATAGTATTGTGAGCATTTCATTTTCTTCCCACAAGTATGCACATGTGTGTGAGAATGGCTTTTTCTTTAGAAGCCAATAATTTTGTATTTAAAATATGAATGATTTTGGGTTAATATAGTATGCAGCCCTAAAACATTGATTTTTTTTTAATGTGGCCCTAGCAATGAAAGGTTTGCCCACCCCTGATGTAGACCATTGTAAATACTGTAAGCAAATAGAGTACAGTACCCTTAGAATAGATAGCACACCACACTGCACCTTTGGGTACATGGCCCTTTGTACTAAGTTTTATTGTACATATATGCTATGTTGACAAAATAATACTCCTTGACACAGCCCATTAAAAAATCTGTTATTTTATCACATGAAGGTAAAGTATCCACCACTGCACCCCAACCCATCAGGGAAGTATCACAAACCAATTCTAGGTGGTGGGGACAGGATCATAATGAGTTTGTTTGTGAAGCAATATTATCAACGCACCAGTTAATTAAGTCCCGAGCATGACTGTCCAAGAGAACAGATGAACTATGATTCCCATGATGGCGAGCAAGTTCTCTTCTATGAAATATATCTAAGTACCTAAACTTGAGTGGAGGCAACTCCACAGTAGGATCAGAAGCTACAGCCATACCAATAAAGAAGGAAAGCTCAAACAAAGATATTACATTTTTGTTCAGCAGTATGAAACCCAGTACCTAATGTGCTCTCTTCTCCTGGGTGTCAAAGAGGCAGTCATGTCAACAGAAATTAACATCACACCAAGGAATTCAATTTCTTGGGTAGGCTGTAGTACACATTTGTGTGGATTGACAGTGAGTCCTAAGGAGTCAAAAATGCACAGAGCATAAGACACATTAGACCTTAAAGTATAAGCAGAGTCAGCAATAAAAATGTAATCATCCAAGTAGCATGACACAAAAATTCCAAGTTTACAAAGATGCAAGAGGACTGGTTTCAACAATTTAGTAAAAATGCAAGGCGCAGAAGTTGAGCCCTGCAGAAGCCAAGTGAAGTGAAACTTAGAGATATGCAAAGAATTGGAACCAGTTCCTGTCCTTTGGCCTCACATAGACTAAAAAGTATGCATTTGTGAAACCAACAGACATGAAAGAACGGTTGTAGTAGATTAAGGGTATCACATCTTGAGGGTATCCATCTTAAAAAGTACATGGTCAACATAATTATTAAGTTCGTTCAAATTCAGAATAACTGGCTGTGCTATCTCTTAAAAAGGAACCCATGATACTCTGGTGCACATAATTCAACTATTTTGTGCTCTAAGAACTTCAACATGGAAGAGTCCAGGACTTTTTGATCTTCAAGAGACAAGTTGAGAGAAGCCAGTGGAAACCTCTGTATGGGAATATCCACAAAAACTTAAAATTTCCATGTGCCACATCGTGAATACATTTGTTCGATGAGACGACACCAGTGCAATCTAGCAATAAAAATTTTCCCGCCACAAAAAAATATCAGGTGTTAACCGAAAGCATTAACAAGGGACTTACCAACAGTAGTCTCACTGGAGAGTTATGTGTCTCAGCATCCCCCCTCTCCTGGGAAGGCCTCTGGCCTATAAAAGGCCTTGCCTGGAAATGTGGCCTTGACTGTTATGGGTGAGGTGGTCAAAGTAGCTGGTGAGGTGATGCAAACCATCTCCCAGGAGCTGTGTAATAATGGAAGTTGGGCCTCCCAAGTTTTTTGGTCTCTTGTATGTACTCACATTTCTTTATAACATCAAAGGGGAACAATTCATCCTTGCTGCCTTCACAGTCCCGATTGCAGAAGTCTGCCAAGGCAGAGTCATTCACATGAGCCTGTGCAAACTCTTTCCATAGCTGATTGATGTAGTTAACAGCAGAAGTTAGCAGTCATAGGCTGTTATTAAGACCATCAAGGTAGACTTTAAGGGCTAATCTGTCTTCTCACTAAAATCACTAAAGCAGTGGGTAATGGGAACCAGTGCCTTCGTCAACAGTTTATTAGTAAGTGAAAGCCGTGTGCCAACAAATTTTCTGCCAACACTCACTACCTTGATGATGGCAGGATTGGTCACTGGGATCTTTAAGTTGATCTTATCACATGCGAGTATCACGTCATCCAAGGAAGGCAGATGTCATAGACCCGCATTAAGTATGTGTGAAGGAAACGGGAGGTCACGTTCTCTCGCCCTCAAAATATATGATGTTAAGCCAGGATTAATTAGACTAGCCCTTTGGAAAGGAAAACAAGACAAAACAAAATGAGTGTATTAACACTATGAGACAATAAATAACTGAACCACTGCTGTCGTGTGCAAGGAGACGGCGTGCTGAGTCATTGGGGTTAGGCGCACCAGTGAAGATCCACTCAGCAACAAGCCAGGAAGTGAAGTCCAGAAGCTGGAGTGCCGCACGGTGATGACAGCGGTAGCAGGTGAAGATATGGAGAGAAGCAGCAGGAGCCCAGGCTGGCTGCTCTTCCGGTGAGACAAGGAACCATCTTGAAGAGAGGCGAGATGTTCACTGAGAGACGGTGAGCTGGTGTCTGTCCTGGCATCAAAACCAGCCTCCCATCGTAGCCTCGGAAAGGGCGGAGCCAAGGCCAGTAGCAAAACCTCGTGGTACCGAAGCTTCATGAAGGGAGGAGCCAAAGCCAGTAGCAAAGCCTCGTGGTACTGAAGCCTCGTGGTACTGGAGATCCAAAACTTAACAAGGGCCTGCCTGGCAGGTATAACAGAGCCGGCTGGGTGTATAGAAACGTATAGAAGATAGTTAGGAAGGGAGGAAGAGCCGGCACGGCGTATCTCCCTTACACATCCCCCCAAACAAGAATCTGCTGCAAGTAGATTACATAATATTAGTAGGATCAACAGAATCTACTAAGCAAGTCAGCACCTAGATTATCTTTTCCTGCTACATGGACGACTCTGAATTTGTAGGCCTGAAGAGACAAGGCCCAGTGAAGCAGTCTATCATTCTTGCCTTTGAAGGTAGACAGGTATAACAGAGGCTTGTGGTCAACCTCCAAGATGAATTCCTTACTGCGAAGGTAAAAGTCAAACCTGTTGATGGCAAAGATGAGTGCAAGGCACTTGCATTCGATGGTGGAGTACCGGGTTTTACGGTCAAGTAGCTTCCAGCTGGCATAGGCAACAGGATGGGGACAGTCGTCGTAGTACTGCAGAAGAATGGCCCCAATCCCGCGGCTAGAGGCATCAGTTCTCAGGACGAAGACAAGATCTGGGTTCGGCAGACAGAGGACTGGTGGGCAGACCAACTGGTTCTGTAGGTGTTCAAACCGCATCAACAAATCCTCACTCCAGATCAAGGGTTCTGGAACAGCCTTCTTGAGATCAGATAAGGGCCCGGTGTATTCAGCTGCCTGAGGAATACACATCTGGTAAAAAGACACAAGTCCAAGGAAAGCTTTGAGAAACTTCTTGGTGGTAGGTGGAAGCATGGCAGAGATGTCCTTCGTCTTGTCATGTTGAGGCCGAAGGTTTGTCCCGTCGACGATGAATTCGAGGTAGTGGATGAAGGAGACGCCAAAAATACACTTAGATGGCTTGATGGTGAGATGATGTTCTCTCAGCCGTTGAAGAATACCTTGCAAAGCTTGAAGATGTGTAGGCCAGTCCTTTGAGTAAACAAAAATATTCCTTCTATCAAAATAGAAGGAAACGTTGGATAGTCCAGCGAGTACAAGGCGCATGAGGTGAATGTAGGTAGCACAGGCAGTAGAGAGACCGAAGGGCATACGACAAAACTCCATTATCCCCAGGTGGGTTGGAAAGGCAGTGAAAGCTTTGGCCCTGTCGGTAAGAGGTTTTTGATAATAAGCTTTACACAGATCTAACTCGCTGAAATACTTGGATCCTGAGAATTTATGTACCATATTTCCCGTCTCATAAGAAGCACTTTTTTTCCTGAAAAATGCCCCCAAAATCACCCTGCGTCTTAACACTGGAAGGTCAAGTTGATAGGGGTATCTGACAAGCCCCAGCACCCCAGGAATGACATAGAAACACTCACACTCAACAAACATACAATGTAATCCTACAATTATCATTTACTTTGATACTACACTTTGTTTAATGAAGGTACAGTATACGAAGATATCTATTTTGATACTGCACTTTTTCTGATGAAGGTAACAAGATATTTACAATACCGATTGTTATGAAGTAAATTGGTTGTTTTGATGACTCACCAACGCCATCTACACACAAACATGCCTACTAACGGTATCCTAGCAGACGTCGCAAATCCCCTTGCCTTCCCTGTCATTCAGCAGACAATACTCCTCCAAGAATGGCATAAAAGAAGAGAAGGAAAGCCTATACTGTCGATTACAAGCTAGACGTTTTTGAATATGCAAAACAGCATGGCAACAGAGCAGCTGAGAGGCACTTCGGACCACCACCAACCGAAAAAATTATAAGAGAATGGAGGCAGCAAGAAGAGGAATTAAAGAAAACGAAAAAGAGGAAACATGGACTACGTTATAAGGAAGCAAAATTCCCACAACTTGAAGAAATCATGAAAACATGGGTAGGTGACCACCGAAATAAAGGATACTCCGTCTCAACGAAGATGATAATGGAAGAAGCAACGAGACTGGCGGCAGAAAGAAACATACCAGCAAATGAGTTTACTGGATCATCGTCTTGGTGCTACCGCTTCATGAAGCGGAACAATCTGAGTATGAGAGTGAAGATCAGGATTGCACAGAAGTTGCCTGCAGAATACAAGGATAAAGTGCTAGAATTCCACAAATACGTGATCAATGCTAGAAAAGAGATAAATTATGAAATGGGACAGATCGGCAATATGGATGAAGTACCGTTGACTTTTGATGTCCCATCAAACAAAAGTGTGGAAAATAAAGGAGCAAAGAGAGTGACAAAAACAACTGGTCATGAGAAATCTCACTTTACAGTTGTTTTGGCCTGCTGTGCAGACAGCAGAAAACTTCCACCACTAGTTATTTTCAAACGAAAAACTATGCCTAAGGATAAGATCCCAGCTGGTGTTCTTGTTCATGTGCACCCTAAAGGATGGATGGATGAGGCTGGAGTTCAACTGTGGCTTGAGAAGGTCTGGTCACAATGTCCTGGTGGTTTGTTGAAGAAACCAGCGTTACTAGTGTGGGATCAGTTTAGAGCCCACAAAACTGAAGCCACAAAGAAAAAACTCCAACAATTAAATACGAAACAAGCAGTCATTCCAGGTAGTTTAACATCATAGTTACAACCCTTAGACGTCTGCATCAACAAGCCCTTTAAAGGTTTCGTGCGTGAGGAGTGGGGCAAGTGGATGGCTGCTGGTAACCATGATGTAACGCCAACAGGACGACTCAAAAGACCATCTATTACACAAGTCTGTGAATGGGTGAAGACGTCATGGGGTGCAGTGAAGGAAGAAGTTATAGTCAGATCATTCAAGAAATGTGGAATAAGCAATGCGATGGATGGAACTGAGAATGAATTTCTCTATGAAGACCGTGACGCCGATGTAGATGACCCAGATTCAACTACGGAAAGTGACAGCAGCAATGAACACAGTAGCAACGATGAATTTGCAAGATTTGAGGATCAATAAATGTCTACAATTTGTTATTTTGTAACAATTATTTTAACAGTATTTATTTTATAAAATTTTGTTGATATTTTGTAATAAAGCAATATTTTGATGTTGTTATTGGTGCTGTAGAGTCGCTGACTTGGAACTGATGCTCAGGTAGGTTGTAAAACCCTCAAAACCCTCAAAACTTTTTTTTCCAAAAATTGCTTAGCTAATTATAGGGTGCGTCTTACCACTTGTAGCGTTTTATGAGACGGGAAATACGGTAAGTCTTCAGTAATGTTGCCAATGGGTTCTGCATGGAAAACAGTGATGGAGTTTAACTGACGGTAGTCAATGGCCATATGGTAGGACTTGTCTGGTTTCCTTACCATTACAACAGGAGAACAGTGGGGAGAGGATGAGCGTTGAATAATCTCCTGTTGAAAGAATGTCTCAACTTCCTGTTTGAAAGATGGCTGGAGATGAATAGGGACTGGATACACCTTACTCTGCACTCGGTCGGTCGTGGTAAGGGTGATGTCATGTTCCAAGGTAGTGCAGTGACCTGGAATATCGGAAAATACATCCGTAAACTCACCCAAAAGGTCTTCAATATTGGAATGGTGTTCCCAGGTGAGGGCTTCTCCTATATGAGGCCGAAGGTCAGAGAAGTCTGAGGAGCTCTGTGTCGTCAGGGTGTGGAACACTTCATCGGGAAGCGGCTCCTCAATAACGGTTGGTCCATCCTTCCCAGATGCCGAGAGTGCTTCTGGCGTAGTAGCTTCATCTAGGACCTGAGCACAATGGACTTGGGCTCAGCGATGGTATTTCTTTAAAATATTAACATGGAAGACTTTAGGCACTTGGGGAACATCAACAAGATAGTCAACCTTACCCCTTTTCTCCAAGATCTTATAAGGGCCTTTCCAGGACACAAGGAGCTTGCTGGTATCACTGGGTAGCAGGATAAGAACCTCTTCTCCTGGCTTGAAGTTCCTATCTTGTGATTTGTGGTTGAAGTAGGTCTTGTAGAGGCGGCTGCTTACTTCAGCGTTCTGAACAGCAATTTTGCTGCACTCCTCCAGTTTCTCTCAAAGCTCTAGGACATACTGGAAGCTGGTCCGTTCATCTTGTGGGAGTGTCTTGTCTTCCCACAGGTTGCGGAGCACGGAGAGAGGACCACGAAAGCTGCGTCCATAGAGTAGCTCGAAGGGTGAGAATCCTGTCCTGTCACTGGGAGTTTCTCTAACGGCAAACAAGGTTGGTATTAGATATCTATGCCACTCACATGGTTTCGCAGGACTGTGCAACCTCTCGATGCGACCGTTGCCACTGGGATGATAGGGTGTACTAAAGATGGGTTTGTCTCCAAGTAGCCAATGTAGTTCCTCCATCAAGGCCGAGGTGAACTGCGTTACATGGTCGGACAGGACTTCACGTGGGATGCCGACTCGGGAAAAGATGGTGAGAGCTTTGGCCACTGAAATAGAGTCGATATCCTTTAATGGCAGAGCCTCGGGGAATCCTGTGGAAAAATCTATTAGGGTCAAGATATACTTATGACCAGCAGATGATGGAGGTGAGAGGGGTCCAACCAGATCTATTGCAACCCGAGCAAAGGGTTCAGTAACGATGGGCAGAGGCTGCAGGGGGGCTGGTTTTACTCGTCCCTTTTGAGAAAAGCGCTGGCACTTGTCGCAAGAACAGCAGTGTATTCTGATGTCAGTACCCATTCCCGGCCAGAAGAATTGGTCAGCAACCTTCTGTTCCATCTTGCTATGAAAGTAGTGACCAGCTAAAGGATTTTCATGTGCAATATTCAATACAATGGGCCGACACTTCTGTGGAACAACTAAACATAGTTTCCCCACCTTCTCTGGACAGCGTGAAGAGAGACACTTCCTATAGAGGAGAACGTCTTGGTAAAGAAACTGGAAGGTGGACTTGTTCCGGGCTTGGTCTATCTCTCCCGTTGCAGCCTTGGTGTGGGCGATGGTCAGAGTATCACAGGTCCTCTGAAGATGGCCAAATTCCTCCGGAGTGACAGACAGAGGCTGGAGATCCGGGAGATGAAGTGGGTGGAGGCGCTTCATCCTAGTGGTCGAGGCATGAGTCTCCACAGCACATACTGACAAAGTAACAAGAGGTCGAGAGTCCTGGGAGACAGAGGAAGTAACAGGAGGCACAGAGTCTTGGGAGACAAAGGAAGTAACAGGAGGCAGAGAGTCTTGGGAGACAGAGGAAGGCTTCGCAAAACTCTGGACTGGAAGTGTTACTGCTGAGGCAGATGAGAATCCTGGAACGGAAACTAGCTCATCATAACTGAAGGTAGGATATGGTTCCTTTGGTGTACGAACCCCAGGGACATTACTTATTAGGACACTGGCAAATTTGATGGGAGCTCGAATCGTGTCAGTCCAACCTTCAAAGTAAGGACACCTGATGTAACACTGGACGATGGGAAAGGTATCAACACGGCCCAGGTAGTCAGCAACTTGACAGGAACGGCAGTTGCTAATGTCAGCATCAGGTAGAACTTCTTCTGCAACCACAATGCAGGAACAGCCAGTATCCCTAAGGATTGAAGATGTCCATAATCCATTAATGGTGCCTAAAACAAGGGGCCGAGGAACACTGTGATCAGACAGGCAAAATCCTACCATGAAAGGTTGAGATGGAGGACTCTCTTTGAAGGCACGAGGGTTCTTGGGGCACTGGGGTTTAATATGACCTAACTCACCACATCCATGACACCTGGTAGTGGAAGAAGTCGGTGAAGGTGACAAGTGAACAGGCGGTGTTTTCTTGAGAAGAGGCTTGAAGGATCATGAAGAAGACCTGAAGGAGGGTTTGCTGGTGTAGTGTGCCGATGCCCAGTCATCAGCTAGCTGCACTGCTCGGACAAGAGACGAAGGTCGGTGTTCTTTGATGAAGGTGCGGATGTCAGGATTCAGCGAAGTATCATGAACTCCTTTAGAGAATGGAAGTTTTCCGGAACTTGGGAAGCCTCTAACCAGCTTTGAAATAGACAGGTTAAATGAACTGAAAACTGGGAATAATTTTCCCCGTCTCTAATTTTAGCGTTGCGGAAATCAAGGTGATATCCGTCTGCAGTCTTCTTAAATCCTATCAACAGAGACTTCTTAAGAGCCTCATAATCTTCGGTGGTCTCAGGAGAGAGAGATACGTATAAATCAGCAGCTTTTCCCATTAAGAGACATCCCAACCTCACAGCATACGTACTTGGTTCGAGCTGTAACAGCGCTGCCACTCTCTCAAAACGGTTGAGATAAGTAGTGATGTCTTCTCCTTGGTACACTGGTAACGTGGGACGAACAGCTACATCTGGGATGGTAACAGTGTCAGGCTAACCTTGAGCGGTGAGACGCATTTGCTCGGTTTCAGCTTCCAGCTTGGCAAGTTCTAACCTCTCTTGTCACTCAGCTTCTTCCTTTTGTGCTTGTGCTTGTCACTCAGCTTCTTCCTTTTGTGCTTGTGCTTGTCGCTCAGCTTCTCATTCTTGTCGATTAGCTTCTTCCCTTTGTGCTTGTCGCTCAGCTGCTTGCTCCTCCCACTCATGTGCCTGCTGGCTGGTGATGTAGTCCACAATGTCTGATCCTGAGAGACCAAGAGCGGCAGCCTGTTTCTGAAGTTGCTCGAAGGAAGACATGGTAGATACAAACAGAATAAATAACCCGAAAAGAAATACAACCCAACATACAAAAACACCTCGCAAAAATTGTAACCACAAAGACTGAAGAAAATCCGTCAGTCTAAACAAGTGAAATTATAAAATTGTCCACTCAGTAAACACAGCAAAAAAAGCTATGTGGATAAATAACAGCTTACAGAAATGGACGTCTGTAAGGAACTCACTTCCGGACCTCAGACAGTGAGTGCGCACTCAAGGTGACTATATAGCTGTAAACCTTCCAAGGGCTGGAACAATAGAACAATTAATAACACATGTCAATTCTGGCGAGGTCGCCACGTGTGAGAGAAACGGGAGGCCACATTCTCTCACCCTCAAAATATATGATGTTAAGCCAGGATTAATTAGACCAGCCCTTTGGAAAGGAAAACAAGACAAAACAAAATGAGTGTATTAACACTAAGAGAAAATAAATAACCAAACCACTGCTGTCATGTGCAAGGAGACGGCGTGCTGAGTCACTGGGGTTAGGCGCACCAGTGAAGATCCACTCAGCAACAAGCCAGGAAGTGAAGTCCAGAAGCTGGAGTGCGGCAGGATGACGACAGTGGTGGCAGGTAAAGATATGGAGAGAAGCAGCAGGAGCCCAGGCTGGCTGCTCTTCCAGTGAGACGAGGAACCAGCTTGAAGAGAGGCGAGGTGATCACCAAGAGACGGTGTGCTGGTGTCTGTCCTGGCCTCAAAACCAGCCTCCCATCGTAGCCTCGGAAAGGGCGGAGTCAAGGCCAGTAGCAAAGCCTCGTGGTACCGAAGCTGGCTGGGCATATAGAAGCGTATAGAAGGTAGTTAGGAAGGGAGGAAGAGCCAGCACGGCGTATCTTCCTTACAGTATGCCAGCCAGACATTCAGATAAAGAATCACATGTTTCTTCCTCACCATGGAAATGGTCTGCAAGCTCATTGACAACCTTCTGGAAGGCAGTATCAAGTACCATCCACAGTATCACTGGTTGGTTGTACAGTGGAGAGCGAATTGAGGTCGGCAATGGGTCAAGCTCAGGCAGACACTAGGAACTCTAGCTGCTTCATCCTCAGAAGAGGAGAAGTCAGGGAACAGGCTAGAACTGGCTGCCAATGACACTGGAGGATCTGCTGGCTTGTCTAACTTGTCAATTGGAACATTCAGCAGGATTGATAACCATTCCAAATTGCTGCCACCCAAAGAAGATAGCTGCTTTGTTTAAACGGCACGAACCAGCGACAGACTGCTGAAAAGCACAGGCAGCCGGTGGTTGAGTACTGAAAACTTGGGAGGCCTTCCTTCACTTGACATTGCCTTCCAGAGGGTCTCTGTCAAGTCGTTTCCTTCCCAAAGCAGGCAAGGAGGGACGCTGTGGTGTTCCCTGGCCCTTATTCCGTTCCGACAAAACTCGTCAAAAAGAACGGAGAAAGCCACGTGACACAAATACCAAAATATATGTCCCTGGTTGCAGTAGAGAGAGGGAAGCTTTAAGATCCTTTTTTAAGGAGCCACCATAAGAATCCTTATACTCTGCACTTTCAAATGTCAATTAAATGTGTTTTTATTTTTAGAACAGGGAATATTAGTTGTGGGGAATGTGGCACACAAATAGGGAATACATGTATAAATATTACTGACATCATGGAAGGTATGAATACCGGCTCATACGCAGGCTCAGCCTTTTACTTGCTTGAACACGCACAGAGGTAGGTTAATCTTCCACCCATATGCCTCGTGGGATTGAATACGCCACGTGTAACATCTAGACCGAGTAACTAACCTGTATCTGTCCTTGCTAATGCAGGAAGACCAGCCTTGCTCTTACTGTAGCATCACATTCAGGAAGAATTTAACCACAAAAAATTCACTTTAGTAGTTTTTTAGATCTTAAGCGAGCTTTTCACGCAGACTCACCAACTCAATTCTTGAAAAACTTGCTCGCCTAGAAGTCATTGGTCTTCAACTAAATTGGGTGAAGTCCTTCCTAACAAATAGATCCTTCTCCCTGGCAATTGGTAACACCTACTCTAGCTCTTATCCAATCACCAGTGGTGTTCCTCAAGGTTCTCCTTCCTTATCCAGACCTATACCAAACTTGCCTCCTCCCCTAGATGTCATGCCCTCCACTCTCTCTTCCTTCAGCATGGCAGGGAGCCACTTCATGGCCCCTTGTCATATCAAGCCCACACACCCTTTGTAGACAGAGCCCTCTCCTTCTTTGCAACTCTCTGGTGACTCCTCTCCCATTCCTTATTCTTGAAAAAAATTCTCCTCTGGGCCCTTGGTACCCTTCCTTTTCCTCAGTCTCAGTGTCCCTTCACACATCCACACAATGGTCCAAAGCCAGCTGCCCAGTGGAGGGCAGGACCCTATTCACCTCACTCCTACACTCACAGTACCAGAACCACTTCTACATCCACACCAATGGCTCCCGCCTCACTAACCCTCCATCCATCGGTGCAGCCATTTACTTCCTCTCCAGGTCCCTTGCCACTGCCTGGAGACTGCCAGCCACTGTCTCCATCACCACAGCAGAACTGTTTGCCATTAAAGAGGATCTTCAATTTGCCTTCACCCTTGCTGCCCCTTGCTCACTAGCCTTCTTATCAGACTCCCCCTCTGCCCTCCAAATCATAAAATCCCACCATCCACACTCACCACATCCTCCACCTGACCTCCCTAGGACACAACATCCACCTTCAGTGGGTGTTTTCCCATGTCACTGTCATGGGAAACATGGTGGCCAACAATGTAGCACCAGAGGCACACACCCACTCCTTCCCTATTGATTTAGCCACTCACCAGACAAGATACCCTAACAGACCTCAAGACAGCCTGCAGGCAACATTAGGACACATTAGACAGGACACAAGACACCCCTGGTGGACTTACTCCCCCAACTGGGTACAAGATACAGCAGTCACCAGACTGCAAATTGGCCACACCCACCTCAATGCCCATTTGCACAGGCTGGGCATGACTGATTCCCCCCACTGCCCCTGGTTCCCTACAGAGCCTGACACCCAAGAACACCTGCTGCTGCACTGCCCTCGCCACCACTCACACCATGTGGCCCTCCTCCACTCACTATCTGCTCATCAACCACACAGGCCAACAATGACTGATCTCTAGGGCAGCTCCACAAATCCCAATCTGACTTTCAAGACCCTTAACCTCACTAGGACCTTACAAAAAACAACCTAGCTCCACTACATATAACCTGAAAATATAACCGCAGCATACTACACCTTTAGGGCACTAGAGGCTGTGACACACAGCCTGCACGGCCCCAACAACTCACCAAGAAGAAAAAGAATCTTGTCTGTGTCATGATTTCATGTTTCACGTTTGCTAAGCATTATGATATTTTTTACCTTTGTAGGTTGGTGATATGTAATATTTGTGATCTTTCTAGGTTTCTGAATATGGCTCCTTCCAAAAATATGAAAGAGAAGGGTGTTATAGGTATAGCTTATTAAGAAATCCAAAATATTTTCACTTTAAGAGAAACTAGACATTATAGGCAAGGTTGAGGCAGGTGAGAAGTTCCATGAAGTAAGCAGATTTTACTCTGATAATGAGTCCACAGAGCATAACATGGTGAAATGTAGATGCCATAAAGAACGAAGTGCAGGAATAATCAATATGGGGGCCCGTATTGGTGGGGGGGGTCTCAGGGATCAGTCATGGTGGATCCCAGTCCCAATCTTGTTTATAACATAGGTTTCTATTATTCCATTAGTGCGTTTTTCAATATATATGCACATTTTCTCAGTCCCTTTCTTGTGCATTAAGGGAGGACCCCTGTAATATAAACATATTAGTGGTTCTGAGCTTCAATTAAACTTGTCCAATTCACACTACAAACTTAGATACAGGTTTACTTACCAGTTCCTGCAACTCCATTCTTATATTTATTAATTAGTTCTTTCTCTTTTGCCTTTGTGCAGGCTACCATAGATCTTGCAATCTCATTCCATGCCTGCCTTTTCCTTTTGGCAGTTAGGGTAGGAGATAGGGATCCCCTGTGCTCTTTCACAAGGGCTAACAGATGGAGCATTTCATACTGAGTCCAGTTGGCTTTTCTGATCTTTTTCACATTGTGAACTACCTGATAATGAAAATCAAAGAATATAAAACATACTGGAAATACAGGCAACCCCCGTTTAACGAAGTGGTTACGTTCCTAAAAAACACTTCGTTAAGCGAAACTTCGTTAAGCGAACCGATTATAACAAGTTTAACCCCTGATTTGAACTTCCATTGAGAGTAAGCAAAGCAAGAGTGCATCATAGTACAGTAAAAGGTTTAATGAAAGTAAAAATTATGAAGTTAAACATTTAGGTAGTTTAATTTAAGTCATTATAATGTACACTAATGTATGTATGTATGTAACTTTATAATGTTGATGATCTTAACTTTATGAAGGGAGGAAGAGTGAAACGGGAAATACACTAACCGGCAACCTGTGGAATGTAAACAAAGTGCGCATCATTGTACTGCATACAAAACTTATGTACCACATTTCCACAAGGCTTTCTATTTTATCCATTGTAGAGTCACGAGTTCAGGTGGTTCTTTTAGCTTGCAAGGAAGATACGGTCTCACCAGCCTTCTTAATAGAGTCTGCTGACTTGAAAATAGAGACAGTATAATATGGACTCAAGATAGTGGGCAGCACTGCTATAGTTTTGTGGCCTCTCTCATGTCTGTGAATAATATCTAGCTTCATTTGGAGAGTAAGAGACTTCCTGGTCTTCTTACGAACACTAGGCCAATTGCAGGGCATTTTGGTGGTAAGTTGAGCTAGGGAAGACAAGCTGCTGCTGACGCTGTTATGTTTTGACTGGGGAGTGACTGTTGCGCGTGTTGTCCACGAGAGGCTTGATCTTGATCTTGATCTTTATTCTATAGGGGTCCCAGGATTTTTCCTGAGGCAGGCCTTAGTACCAGCAGCTTCTGGTGTATTCAAAAGCCTGTCAGCTTGCGTGATATGGTGGGGCTTTCAAATTTGGAAAAAAATTACCTGGATAAAACTTCGTTAAAGCGAGTTTGGTGTTCGTTAAACGAGCAGATGGTAGTAAAATGAAACCTTCGTTGTAGCGAAATTTCGTTGTGTGAACCTTCGTTAAACGGGGGTTGACTGTTCTTCATTGGTGTCTTCTCCCTTCATCCCCCCTATGATCTTGAGATAGGGATTAAGGGTAGGGAACATAGAAACGGTTATTTCAGGTTATTTTAATGGAGATATCTTTAAAGAAGGCTATCCTAACCTAATCTACCCCAGCTAACCTATGTGCATCATAGAAAAAATCCTATATTGCTGAAGTTATTAACTTGTGATGAAAATTTCTATAAAGTAAGTTTCACAGTATCCGTACTATTAATCGGCAACAATACTAAAAAGGTAGACGAGCATTATGGTCCCCTTCTAATACCATACCCTGAACTAACCTATTCCTAACAAAAGTGCAACAACCTCATCAACCACCCTGGTGAGGTTAGGTTTTATTTGAAAATAAATAACAAGGCAGCGAAGGTGGGACTGGTGTGACGTGCTGAGAGCAGTGTGGTACATGGTCTTGCCTAACTGAACCTAATCAAATCCTAATTAAAATAATCCATTACTATAGTTCATCAGTGAGATTAGGTGTGGTTAGTTTTTGGTTTAGTATATATGTAGTATTAAGGCAGGTTCATACATGCCAATTTGACTGAAATTGTAAGTTGGTAGAGTTTGTAACTGAATGTTGGTGCCTAGCAACTGTTCAGTCTATTTGTGACTTTATTTACATTGTGACATCACAGAGTGAGCTTTAAAAATGTGATCTTCAGGTGTAGAGAAGATGTTAGCGAGTTGGTGAGGGAAAAAGAACACATCTGGGACCACAGAAATTAATTATACAGTAAAAAGATCTTGTGCAAATCATCATTCAACAAAATAGCTGCCACTCTCCAAGAACTGTTTCCCTCAGTGCAGGATGTTGTTGGAGGTGAGGTTTGAAGACTTGTCAGGATTTAATTCGATTGCAATTATGCAGTCTTTTTAAGATAAAAAATTAATTTTACGAAAAATGTAGGCTAATATAGAGTATGGTAGACACTCCTTTCTTTCCTTCTACTTAGCCGGGACATTTTCTTTTCTGTTGACTCTTTCGGTACACCAAAAGAAGAGCAACCATTGCTTCAGCATCATCACTGGAGGAAGACATCTTGGTGGGTAGTTGTTTGTTTACATTCAATTCACACCAAGGCGCCTACTAGTCAATACTTTCCAGTCACTATGTGTGATGTTTTACAACTAGAAGGACTCAGTTGATACTTCTAGTGACTTGCAATTTCAGTCGCAAATTGGCACGTGTGAACCCGCTTTTAGGTTATTGCATACCTGGCTCCTGTGCCTTTGTTTACATTGCCAGCAGTGCTGTCTATACTCTTATCACCTTCTATCTTTTTTGTTTCAACACAAGCAATTTCCTACAAATTTGGAAACAGAAAACTAGCCTAGCCCCCTCTCTGCTTGCAGTACATCACCAGGCTTATAGTGCTGGAAGTCAGCAGCATCAAGTATTGAAATTGTTGTTTATGCTTTCACGCACCGCAGTCACCACCATGTGTATTTACCTAGTTGTATTTTACGAGAGGGGAGCCTGTGTCTGTGCTGTCCCGTCTCTGTATCTCACAGTATCTAGTTTTCTCTTAAAATTGTGTATAGACTTTGCACACACCACCTCTCTGTCCAGTCCATTCCATATATCTATCACTCTATGGGGGAAGCTGTTTTTCTAGAAGTCTCTTCTGTAGTTGTCTTTTCTGAGTTTTAATCTATGTCCTCTTGTGTCCCTTCTCTCCCTCTTCAGCAGGTCGGTCCTATCAGGAAGCTCCATATTATTCATTATTCTGTAGATGGTCAACAGGTTGCCTCTTTCTCTTCTCTGCTCCAGTGTTGGTAATTCCAGTCTCTCCAGTCTCTTTTCATACGTAAGAGCCGACAAGGTTGGGGCCAGTTTGGTGGCCGCTCTTTGTATTCTTTAAGTTTTCCTGATATTCTTCCTCGTGTTAGGTGACCACAGTACAGCCTCATACTCCAGTCGTGGTCTGATCAAGGATACCAATAACTTTTTCACCATATCTTCATCAATATATGAGAATGCAATTCTAATATTTCTCAGTAAGTTGTAGGTCTCATCAACAATTTTATTTATGTTTATTGGAGGACATTTTCTTTGTTAGGAGAACTCCAGGTCCTTTTCACTTTCCATCTTTTTAATCTTCTTTACTCCAAGTTTATATTGTCTTGTTATCCTAGTTTTGCTCTTCCCAAATTCCACTATGCTATATTTCTTAATGTTGAATTCCATCTCTCATCTTTTACTCAATTCCCAAAGTCTATCTAAGTCCTGCTGTAGAGTTCTACCATCATCATATGACCTAACTTCCTTCAAAACTTTTGCGTCATCTGCAAAGATACTCATATAGCCTTCTACTCCTTTGTTCATATCATTTATGTATATTGCAAACATAATTATGGCCAACACAGAACCTTGCAGAACCTCACTTATAACTTCTTTCCAGGTGGACTCCTTATCTCTAATTGTCACTCATAGTTCTTCCAGTTAGGAAACAATTTTCCTTTTATTCCCCTATATTTTCTAGTTTTCTTATTAATTTCCTGTAGAACTTTAACAAATTCTTTTTTTTAGATCTAAAAATACACTGTTAATCCATTCATCTCATTCCTATGTTATGTATTTACCTAGTTGTAGTTTTACAGGGCCTGGGCTTTATGCTCGTGTGGCCCCGTCTCCATATCTACACTTATCCAATCTTACTTTAAAAGTATGCACACTCGTTGCAGACACTACTTCTTCATTTAAACTGTTCCACGTCTCAATACATCTTTGCGAGAAACTATATTTTTTAACATCTCTCAGACATCTTCCTTTTCTCAGCTTTTTACTATGCGATCTTGTGCTTGAATGTCATATTCTTCTCTCAGGATCAGTTTCTCATTATCCACTTGGTCCATTCCGTTGATCAATTTAAAAACTTGTATCAGGTTTCCTCTCTCCCTTCTTTGTTCCAGGGTTGGTAGATCCATAGCCTTTAGTCTCTCCTCATATGTCATCCCTTCAAATTCTGGAACCATTCTTGTAGCCATTTTTTGTAGTCTCTCCAATTTCCTTATGTGTTTCTTTTTATAAGGGTCCACACTACTCCTGCATATTCCAATCTGGGTCTTATTAAAGTACTTATCAATTTCTTCATCATTTCTTTGTCCATGTGGTGAAATGCTACTCCAATATTCCTTAGCAAATTATATGTTTCTCTAAAATTCTATCAATATGGCTTACTGGTTGATTGTTTTCTTCCATCGTCACTCCTAAGTCCTTTTCCTTTTTTACTTTCTCCAGTACTATTCCATCTCCCATCTTATAGATTCCCACGGGTCGTCTTTCACTCTTTCCCATTTCCATGACATGGCTTTTGTTCACATTGAATTCCATTTCCCACTTTTTGCTCCATTCCCATATCTTATTTAGGTCTTCTTGCAGTATTTCACAATCCTCTTTTTGCTTTATAACTCTGCACAGTTTCGTATCATCTACAAACAGATTTATGTAGCTGTTAGCTCCTTCTGGCATGTCGTTAATATAAATGAGGCGCCCGGAGCCAGAGGGAACCAACCCACACGAACCTACTTTCGAGAAAAACGCGTTTAAAGTTAAACAATTAATACTACCGTAAGATCGGTCACAATATTATCATATTATACATCATTGGAAAGTTCTCGGCAAGACCTGTCATGCCATGTGTTTTTTAATAGTATATTCTATGTTTTAACTTTTACAGAGATCATTATAAATACCCCTACACCCGTAGCGGAAATTATTTTCCCAGGAAGGTTATGTTTTAGGTTCATTTTTTCAAAGTGTATGATAAAACAAGCATTATGTAAAAAAATTATGACGATATGCTTTTAACTCGATTTTTTACGAATTTTTTTATGAGCGAATAAAGCAATATTTCCCCCTACCGTAAGATTGGTCACAATATTATCATATTATACATCATTTGAAAGGTCTCAAGACCTGTCATGCCATTGGTTTTAATAGTATATTCTATGTTTTAACTTTTAGAGAGATTATTATAAATACCCCAGTAGCAGAAAATTTTTCCCAGGAAGGTTATGTTTTAGGTTCATTTTTTCAAAGTGTATGATAAAACAAGCATTATGTAAAACAATTATGACGATATGCTTTTAACTCGATTTTTTACGAATTTTTTTTATGAGCGAATAAAGCAATAGTTTCTAGCAACTTTTATTCCAAAATGTTTTATTTCCCTATTTTCTCTTCATCTCTGAAGAGATTATAGTGTGAAATGTATCTGTATAGAAGATTGTGATATTGTATTTTAAAATTTATTTTCTATGATTTTGTAGCTGATGCTAATCCTCAATCCTCAAGGATTTCAGACTCTCTAAAGTAAACAAAGGCTGTGATTTCATCACTATGAGTCACGAAATACTCTGCTGATTCCACCTCATCAGCCGCATCCCTGCTCTTTACCTTCTCTCAGATCAGAAGTTTGTCGCGACATTTTTCCATTATCACTCCACTTTGAGGCTTCGTATAGATACATATGGTCGTATTTCACTTCCGACAATTTTATCGACTTTTACACTTCACAACATGATCCTGCCTTTAACTCCCTGCTGTTGGTACCTTCTCTCAGATCAGAACTTTTCTTTTTCCATTATCACTCCACTTTAAGGCTTCTAGGTCCCATATGGTCGTATTTCACTTCGCCGACAATTTTATACGACTTTTACACCCTTCAACAACATGATCCCGCCTTTAACTCAATTTTCGTATTTTTAAGGGTTGGTTCCCTCTGGCACGGGGCGCCTCAAATGAGGAAAAGTATTGGTGCCAATATTGACCCTTGTGGCACTCCGCTTTCTACTGCTCTCCACTTGGACTTCATATCTTTAATTACCGTCCTTATTTCTCTCCCCCTCAAATAATTTTCTATCCATCTCAATGTGCTTCCTTTTAAGCCACCCTTCTCCTCTAACTTCCATAGTAATCTTGCATGTGGCACTTTGTCAAACGCCTTTTTTAAATCCAAATAAATACAGTCAACCCATCCCTCTCTCTCTTGTACTCTATCAACTATTCTAGAATAGAAACTCAGTAAATTAGTTACATAAGACCATCTTTTCCTAAAACCAAATTGGCTATTTGATATTAATTTGTTGTCTTCAAGGAACTTGATCCATTGTTTCTTTATTATTCTTTCACACATCTTGCATATTACACTAGTTAGTGATACCGGTCTGTAATTTAAAGGTTCTTCCTTCTTTCCACTCTTATATATGGGAACCACCTCAGCTCTTTTCCATTCTACTGGTACTGTTCCATTTTCTATTGAGCATTTTATGATGTTGTATATAGGACTTGCTAGTTCTTCCCTACATTCTTTCAGTATTCTGCCTGAGACTTCATCTGGTCCCATTGCCTTGTCTTCATCCAGTTTCTTCATTAATTCTTTTATTTCAAGCTTGGTCACTTTAATCTCTTTCATATAGACTGTCTCTCTATTACCCTGTGGCCTTTCAAATTTGGATTCCTTAGTAAAGACCTGGAATTTATTATTTAATAGTTCTGCCATAGTTTTTGGGTCTTCCACCATCCCGTTCTTTCCTTTTAACCTTTCTATTGTTTCTCTTTGTCTAATTTTTCCATTTATGAATCTATAGAACAATTTTGGTTGCTCCTTACATTTTTCGACAATGTCCTTTTCAAAGTTCTTTTCCTCTTCCTTCCTTACTTTAACATATTCATCTCTCGCTGCCTTGAAGTTTTCCTTATTTGTTGGATTTCTATTTCTCCTCCATCTTTTCCATGCTCCATCTCTTTTCTCCTTTGCCCTAGCACACCTTGCATTAAACCAATCTTTCTTTCCTTCTTCTTTAGGTCTATATTTTGGGACATATTCCCTGACTCCTGTTTTATATATTTCCAAAAATAAGTTATACTTCTCTTGCATCATCTCTGAGTTTTCCATCTCCTCCCAGTTTACATTTTTAAAATAGTTCTTGAGATTCTCAATATCAGCCTTTCTGCAATTTAATCGGTCTCCTTTGTATGAATCGTCTCTATCTTCCTTTCCCTCTTCTATATCTATTTCTAATATTACATGGTCACTCTTTCCCAATGGGCACTTATATCTTATATCATCATTCATTTGTATACCCTTGTAAAAATTAGGTCCAATCTCGCCTCGTCGTTTCCTCTGAATCTTGTGCATTCCTTTACTCTCTGGTCCATCATATTGTCTATCATTAGGTTTAGAATCTTTCTCCCAGGCTTCTTCCCCATACCACTTTCATAATTTTCCCAGTCCACTTCTTTACAGTTGAAATCTCCTACTAATATAACTTTTTTCCTTTCTTTAACGATTCTCGTTAGACTCCTTATTGTGTCATCTATCATGTCTTTATATTCTTGATTGGTCCATGAATTTGTTTTTGGTGGCACATATGTTACAATGATTGTTAACTCTTTTTTATTAATATGCATCTTAACATACAATACTTCTGCTTTTCCTGCTCCACATTCCACTTGGTTTATCACTATCTCCTTCCTTAACATTATCATGACTCCTCCTCCTCCTTTACCCACTCTGTCTCTTATACATTATACCTATTATCCAAGACTATTTTGATTTCCTCATTTAGTTTTGTTTCAGCCAGGCATACAATATCTGGATTTTCTTTCTTTATGTAATCTCTTAATTCTAATTTACTTGATAAAACCCCGTCTATGTTCGTATACATCATTTTTAGTCTCTTGCCTTTATCATTTTTAGTTAAACTTGTTCCACTTTTTTCTCTTCCTTCTCGTTTATATACCATTTCCTTATCCTGTCTCCTAGAATTCTCCAAAAATGCCTTTTTCCTCTTCTGACCTTTCATTATTTTTTTCCCTTACTGCTGCTGCCAGTTCATTGTATCTCTTCCTTTCCTCCTCATTTCTATTTTTCTTTATATAGATATCCTTACAGCCTTCTGTTTCTCTGAGTTTTGTTGTTCTATATTTCTTCTGTTGCTGCTTGTGATTTTAGTAATATTTTAATTGGTCTCGTTTTTCCTTCTTGATATGGTCCCATTCTGTTTATTTCTTCTACTTCCTCTTCCAAGTTCTGCCTATCTTCGTCATTTAGATTCTTCAGTAGGTCTTTGACTGATTTCATTTATTCTTTTTCTCTTTTTGGTCTATATTTTATTTTTTTTTTTTATTCCAAATACAACTACACTCTTCTTTTTTTCTGCAATTTCTCTAACTAGATTTTCTTTTGTCTTGAGGACTCCTATCATTTTGTTTGTCATATTTTCTTCTTTTTCTTTAAGTTGTTCTTGAATCACCTCCTGAAAATCGGCCTTATCTTTCTTATCTTGGACTCTCCATGCTTGTACTTCTTTTTTAATCACGTTCTGTACTCTTTCCTCTTCCTTGTTTACTAGATCTTTCAGCATCTCCTTTTCTTTCTCGGCTTTACCGAGTCCTTCTTCCATCTGCTTTTTGTAGTTAGCTACTTCCTTTTTTAGTTCTTTGTTTTCAGCTCTTACCCTAGCTTCGTTTTCTTCCACTTTTCTTATCCTCTCTCTCAGTCTTATAAACTCCTTTTCCTGTTCTTCATTCTCTTTCATTTCCATATTCTCCTTTATCAGTTTATCTAGTTTACATTCAATATTGAACACTCTCTTAAGTAGTGAAGTGTGTCGTGTCAAACCTTCGAATATCTTCTCCCTCACCAACAGTCATCATCAGACCCTTCTCTATTCTCATGTCTGCATTTGGATGGAATCTCTTTTTCACTCATTATTCCTTAATAATTGATTTCATGAAGAAAGTGAGTCCACACTACCTGCCCAGGCCACTGTAAATACTATACAACAGGTATGCAGTGAAGATCAGCTGATCGTCGGAACTGCGCCAGTGTCCGTCAACCGTGTGTGTGTGTGTACCTAGTTGTATTTACCTAGTTGTAGTTTTACAGGGCCTGGGCTTTATGCTCGTGTGGCCCGTCTCCATATCTACACTTATCCAATCTTACTTTAAAAGTGTGCACACTCGTTGCAGACACTACTTCTTCATCTAAACTGTTCCACGTCTCAATACATCTCTGGAAACTATATTTTTAATATCTCTCAGACATCTTCCTTTCTCAGCTTTTACTATGCGATCTTGTGCTTGGATGTCATATTCTTCTCTCAGGATCAGTTTCTCATTATCCACTTGGTCCATTCCGTTGATCAATTTATAGACTTGTATCAGGTCTCCTCTCTCCTTCTTTGTTCCAGGTTGGTAGATCCATAGCCTTTAGTCTCTCCTCATATGTCATCCCTTCAAGTTCTGGGACCATTCTTGTAGCCATTTTTGTAGCCTCTCAATTTCCTTATGTGTTTCTTTTATGAGGGGTCCACACTACTCCTGCATATTCCAATCTGGGTCTTATTATAGTATTTATCAATTTCTTCATCATTTCTTTGTCCATGTAGTGAAATGCTACTCCAATATTCCTCAGCAAATTATATGTTTCTCTAAAAATTCTATCAATATGGCTTACTGGTTGATTGTTTTCTTCCATCGTCACTCCTAAGTCCTTTTCCTTTTTACTTTCTCCAGTTCTACTCCATCTCCCATCTTATAGATTCCCACAGGTCGTCTTTCACTCTTTCCCATTTCCATGACATGGCTTTTGTTCACATTGAATTCCATTTCCCACTTCTTACTCCATTCCCAGATCTTATTTAGGTCTTCTTGCAGTATTTCACAATCCTCCTTTTGCTTTATAACTCTGCACAGTTTCGTATCATCCAAAACAAATTTATGTAGCTGTTCACTCCTGGCATGTCGTTAATATAAATGATGAAAAGTATTGGTGCCAATACTGACCCTGTGGCACTCCGCTTTCTACTGCTCTCCACTTGGACTTCATATCTTTAACTACCATCCTTATTTCTCTCCCCCTCAAATAATTTTCTATCCATCTCAATGTGCTTCCTTTTAAGCCACCCTTCTCCTCTAACTTCCATAGTAATCTTGCATGTGGCACTTTGTCAAACGCCTTTTTAAATCCAAATAGATGCAGTCAACCCATCCTCTCTCTCTTGTACTCTATCAACTATTCTAGAATAGAAACTCAATAAATTAGTTACACAAGACCGTCCTTTTCTAAAACCAAATTGGCTATTTGATATTAATTTGTTGTCTTCAAGGAACTCGATCCATTGTTTCTTTATTATTCTTTCACACATCTTGCATATTACACTAGTTAGTGATACCGGTCTGTAATTTAAAGGTTCTTCTTTCCTTCCACTCTTATATATGGGAACCACCTCAGCTCTTTTCCATTCTACTGGCACTGTTCCATTTTCTATTGAGCATTTTATGATGTTGTATATAGGACTTGCTAGTTCTTCCCTACATTCTTTCAGTATTCTGCCTGAGACTTCATCCGGTCCCATTGCCTTCTCTTCATCCAGTTCCTTCATTAACTCTTTTATTTCAAGCTTGGTTACTTTAATCTCTTTCATATAGATTGTCTCTCTATTACCCTGTGGCCTCTCAAATTTGGATTCTTTAGTAAAGACCTCCTGGAATTTTTTATTTAATAGTTCTGCCATACTTTTGGGTCTTCCACCATCCCGTTCTCTCCTTTTAACCTTTCTATTGTTTCTTTTTGCCTAATTTTTCCATTTATGAATCTATAGAACAATTTTGGTTGCTCCTTACATTTTTCGACAATATCTTTTCAAGTTCTTTTCCTCTTCCTTCCTCACCTTAACATATTCATTTCTCGCTGCCTTGAAGTTTTCCTTGTTTGTTGGATTCTATTTCTCCTCCACCTTTTCCATGCTCCATCTCTTTTCTCCTTTGCCCTAGCACACCTTGCATTAAACCAATCTTTCTTTCCTTCTTCTTTTGGTCTATATTTTGGGACATATTCCTGACTCCTGTTTTGTATATTTCCAAAAATAAGTTATATTTGTCTTGCATTGTCTCTGAGTTTTCCATCTCCTCCCAGTCTACGTTTTAAAATAGTTCTTGAGATTCTCAATATCAGCCTTTCTGTAATTTAATCGGTCTCCTTTGTATGAATCGTCTCTATCTTCCTTTCCTCTTCTATATCTATTTCTAATATTGCATGGTCACTCTTTCCCAATGGGCACTTATATCTTATATCGTCATTCATTTGTATACCCTTGTAAAAACTAGGTCCAATCTCGCCGGCTCGTCGTTTCCTCTGAATCTTGTGCATTCCTTTACTCTCTGGTCCATCATATTGTCTATCATTAGGTTCAAGAATCTTTCTCCCAGGCTTCTTCCCCATACCACTTTCATAATTTTCCCAGTCCACTTCTTTACAGTTGAAATCTCCTACTAATATCACTTTTCTCCTTTCTTTAACGATTCTCATTAGACTCCTTATTGTGTCATCTATCATGTCTTTATATTCTTGATTGGTCCATGAATTTGTTTTGGTGGCACATATGTTACAATGATTGTTAACTCTTTTTATTAATATGCATCTTAATATACAATACTTCTGCTTTTCCTTCCCACATTTCACTTGGTTCATCACTATCTCCTTCCTTAACATTATCATGACTCCTCCTCCTCTTTTACCCACTCTGTCTCTTCTCCATACATTATACCTATTATCCAAATCTATTTTGATTGCCTCATTTAGTTTTGTTTCAGCCAGGCATACAATATCTGGATTTTCTTTCCTTTATGTAATCTCTTAATTCTAATTTACTTGATAAAACCCCATCTGTGTTCATATACATCATTTTTAGTCTTTTGCCTTTATCATTTTTAGTTAAACTTGTTCCACTTTTTTCTCTTCCTTCTCGTTTATATACCATTTCCTTATCCTGTCTCCTAGAATTCTCCAAAAAAATGCCTTCTTCTCCTCTTCTGACCTTTCATTATTCTTTTCCCTTACTGCTGCTGCCAGTTCATTGTATCTCTTCCTTTCTTCCTCATTTCTATTTTTCTTTATATAGATATCCTTGCAGCCTTCTGTTTCTCTAAGTTTTGTTGTTCTATATAATATTTCTTCTGTTGCTGCTTGTGATTTTAGTAGTATTTTAATTGGTCTCGTTTTTCCTTCTTGATATGGTCCCATTCTGTTTATTTCTTCTACTTCCTCTTCCAAGTTCTGCCTATCTTCGTCATTAAGATTCTTCAGTAGGTCTTTGACTGATTTCATTTCTTCTTTTTCTCTTTTGGTCTATATTTTATATTTTTCTTTTATTCCAAATACGACTACACTCATCTTTTTTTTTGCAATTTCTCTAACTAGATTTTCTTTTGTCTTGAGGACTCCTATCATTTTGTTTGTCATATTTTCTTCTTTTCTTTAAGTTGTTCTTGAATCACCTCCTGAAAATTGGCCTTATCTTTCTTATCTTGGACTCTCCATGCTTGTACTTCTTTTTTAATCACGTTCTGTACTCTTTCCTCTTCCTTGTTTACTAGATCTTTCAGCATCTCCTTTTCTTTCTCGGCTTTACCGAGTCCTTCTTCCATCTGCTTCTTGTAGTTAGCTACTTCCTTTTTTAGTTCTTCGTTTTCCGCTCTTAGCCTAGCTTCATTTTCTTCCACTTTTCTTATCCTTTCTCTCAGTCTTATAAACTCCATTTCCTGTTCTTTATTCTCTTTCATTTCCATCTTCTCCTTTATCAGTTTATCTACTTTACATTCAATATTTGACACTCTCTTAAGTAGTGAAGTTGTGTCGTGTCGAACCCTTGAATCTGGTTCTCCCTCACCGACATAGTGTGTGTGTGTGTGTGTGTGTGTGTGTGTGTGTGTGTGTGTTACCTATTGTATTTACCTAATTGTAACATACGGGAAAAGAGCTATGCTCGTGTGTCCCGTCTCCATATCTACTAATGTCCAGCTTTTCTTAAAATCATGAATATTCCTTGCGTTGACCACTTCCACGTCTAAACTATTCCATGCTTCCACCCTTCTATGAGGGAAGCTATATTTTTCACATCTCTCCTATAAGTGGCCATTTTAGTTTTTCCCATGCCCTCTCGACATTCTTTCATTCCACATACACAGATCTTCCCTATCCATTTTTTCCATGCCAATCATCACTCTGTATATTGCTATCAGGTCTCCCTTTCTCTTCTGTTTTCCAGGGTCGGAAGTTGCATTCTGTTCAGTCTGTCTTCATAAGTCAAATCTCTTAAGTCAGGCACCATTTTGTTGCAGCCCTCTGTACTTTCTCTAGTTTCCTTATGTGTTTCTTTAAGTTCGGAGCCCACTGTATTGTTGCATATTCAAGCCTTGGTCTTATCATTGCAGTAATTATTTTCTTCATCATTTCTTCATCTAAATATACGAACGCCACTCTTATGTTCCTCAATAAGTTCAATACTTCTCCAATTATTTTGTTTATATGTCTCTCTGGCGATAGGTCATTGGTAATTGTCACCCCAAGGTCTTTTTCTTCATGACTGGTTTTATGTCTTCATTTCCTATCTTGTACATACTCCTGATTCTTCTTTCACTCTTGCCAAACTCTAATTTCTTGCATTTTGTTGTGTTGAACTCCATTTGCCATGTACAGCTCCATTTCCATATTCTGTCCAAGTCTTCCTGGAGTAGTTCGCAATCTTTGTCACATCTCACTTTTCTTAACAATTTTGCATCGTCTGCAAATAGGCTCACATAACTGGACACCCCATCCACCATGTCATTTATGTAGACTGCAACATTACTGGTGCCAACACTGATCCCTGTGGAACTCCACTCTCCACCAAGCCCCATTCTGATGGTCTGTCCTTAATTATTGTTCTCATTTCTCTTCCTACCAAAAGTCTTCCATCCATTTTAGTAAACTGCCATGCACTCCTCCTACCATTTCAAGTTTCCAGATCAGTCTCCGGTGTGGTACCTTATCAAAGGCCTTTTTTAAATCCAGATATATTCCATCAGCCCAACCATCTCTTTCCTGTATTACATCTATCACCCTCGAATAGTAACATATCAGGTTTGTCGCATGAACGCCCTTTTCTAAAACCAAATTGACACTCACAAAGTATGTCATTTTTCTCCAAGAAGTCTGTCCATCTATTCTTCACCACCCTCTCACACATCTTAGCTACCACACTTGTAAGTGACACTGGTCTATAGTTCAATGGGTCTCTCTTGTTACCTGATTTATAAATTGGGACAATGTTAGCTCTTTTCCAGTCTTGGGGCACTACACCTTCCCTTAATGAGGCATCAATTACTTCACAAACTTTTTCTGCCAGTTGCTCCCTGCATTCTGTGTGTGTGTGTGTGTGTGTGTGTGTGTGTGTGTGTGTGTGTGTGTGTGTGTGTGTGTGTGTGTGTGTGTGTGTGTGTGGAGTGTTAAGATGTAACTTATCTTTAGGAGATGGCGAGGAAGATAAAGGGAGATGGGGAGGAGGAAAGGAAGATGGGAGAGAGAGAGAGAGAGAGAGAGAGAGAGAGAGAGAGAGAGAGAGAGAGAGAGAGAGAGAGAGAGAGAGAGAGAGAGAGAGAGAGAGAGAGAGAGAGATGGAAACAGTCTATGCCATTGGGTAATTTGAGACACAAGGTGGGATGCATGTAGCTTATCTTTAGTGATTAGTGGAGACAAGGATGGTGGGAGGAGCACTAAGATTTCAAGGACAGCATATGGCGTGTGTAGTTGGTATCCAACACACTATACGGGACAACTGAACTGAAGAAAGCTCAGAAAAGAAATATGACGCCTACATAGGTGTCACCGTATATGCTACTCGGGCTTCATGACGCCTACATAGGCGTCACCGTATTGAAGGGGTTAATCCATTTCAGAATCCCCAAAAAGAGCACCCTAATTTTTCTTTACATGTTTTTAGACAAGAAAAAGGTATATATACATATATATATATATATATATATATATATATATATATATATATATATATATATATATATATATATATATATATATATATATATATATATATATATATATATATATACAGTAAGGTCCCGGTTACGTCGGTCTCGAGTTACCTCAAACTCGCACTTACGTCAGTCCACTATAAGGCAATTTAAGATTTAAAAAATTGAAAATTTATATATCGTAAAGCGCGGGATTTATTGTTATTGTTGGCCGCCAGGCGTCACTAGTGGTTATCCACCACACCGCCCACCTCATGCTTGAATACAATAACACTCTACGTACCTCAGTTCCACCACACCGTCGCCCCTGGCAAGAGTGTTCCTACATCTGCGTTTGCTGACTATCTTAGTATCTTGCTCAATGGCACCAAAAAGAAAACTCCTGAGTGATAGCAGTGATGTTAAGAAAAGGAAAACCATTACGCTACAAGAAAAAGTGGACATAATTAAAAGACATGAGAAGGGAGGCAGCAGCTGTGTGTAAGGGAGTGAAGAAGAAAATGGGAAGCCCATTACCATGACAACAGGGAGGTTGACGACCTTGAGGGCTCACGCACCTATCACAACAATAACAACTCCGGAGCCTTCGCCTGGGCCACACGACACTCGCAGCTCACTTGCACCGTCTGCACTTGTCTGCTGATCCCTATTGCCCTTTCCTATTGCATTTCCTGCCCCGCTGCCCACGCTTTTACTCCCACCGCACTGCACTACGCTCCCAGCTGTCCGCTCTGGGCGTCACAACATTCAACCTGCGCACCCTCTTGGCGGCCTCAGGTGTCCACCCCTCTGGCAACATGCAGTCCTTCGCGTTCGCGGCCCTAATCAACAACAAAAACAAGCTTGTGTTTCATATTCCTACATACTTGTAAATAATATAACAATATAACCTTTTACTTATATAACGCTTCTACTCCTACCGCACTCCACAAAGCTCCCAGCTGTCCGCCCTGGGCGTCACAACATTCGATCTGCCCACCCTCCTGGCGGCCTCAGGCCGCCCCTCTCGGCAACCTGCAGTCCTTCGCGTTCGCGGCCCTAATCAATATATTCCTACATAGTTGTAAATGATATACCAATATAAAAATATAACCTTTTACTTACCTGAATAACCATAAAAAATTATTGGTTGAAAACTTGATAATATGCTTTGAAAGTACAAAAACTCAAGTTACGTACAAAATCGATTTACGTCATGTTTCAGGAACGTAAGTCTGACGTAACTCGGGACCTTACTGTATATTATATATATATATATATATATATATATATATATATATATATATATATATATATATATATATATATACATATATATATATATATATATATATATATATATATATATATATATATATATATATATATATATATATATATAAATATTGTATAAAAACATAATAAAACATAACGTAAAAGAATATAGATAGATAAACTGGTTTTATGAAGTAAATTTATCCATCCTTGTATGGAGCACTCTTTACATGTTTGGGGGGGAGGGTTCCACTCACACAGTTTTATTGGATAGGGTGAAATTTAAAGCTTTTTTGTATCATCAACTCCTATTCTCTGACTGACTGTCTTCAGCCTCTTTCTCACTGCTGGAATGTTGCATCCCTTATCACTATTTTCATGCTAACTGCTCTTCTGATCTTGCTAACTACATGCCTCCCCTCCTCCTGCAGCCTTGCAGCACAAAGCTTTCTTCTTCCTCTCACCCCTATTCTGTCCAACTCTTTAATATAAGAGTTAATCAGTACTCTCAATCATTCATACCTTTCCCTGGTAAACTCTGGAACTTCCTGCCTGTTTCTGTATAACCATCTTCATATGACCTGACTTCGTTTAAGAGAGAGGTTTCAAGACATTAATCCCAGAATTTTGGCTCTCTTAATCTTTTAGGGAATCGGCAATCAAATGAGTATTTCTTTTTATTTTATTTTTTTGCTCTTGGCCAGCTTCCCCTATTCCATGAAAATAAAAATAAATATATAAAAAAAAAATAAATAAATAAAAAAATAATAAATAAATAGAAAAAAAAACTTGGCTCCTTCCTTGATGAACCTGGCTAAGATATGCTGAGATATTTCAAATAACAGCTATCAACTTACCCCCCATCACAGTAAGAGTTGCACATTCATATTCTGCTACAGAGGAGCCAGCACTGTTATGGGCAGAGATGCGTAGGTTGTACCAGGTGGCTGGGAACAGCTCCATGATAATATACATTCCAGTTGGCTTTACCTGACTGCTGACCATTATCCATTCAGTTTGGTTCCTGAAAAGAAAATCATCATATATATATATATATATATATATATATATATATATATATATATATATATATATATACAGGTAGTTCTCGTTTTGTGCGTGTTCTGTTTGTGCGAATTCGCTAAGATGCGACATTAAAAATATTATACACTCAACCCTCGATTTGCCGGACCTTCATTTGCCGGATTTCGGATTTGCCGGACAAGAGTCTGTGGGGAAAAAAAAAAAAAAAAGTCCGGGACAAGTCGATTTCAAACTACCGCGCCAGACAAAGTTCGCAAATCGGGCACTATAGATGGCAGCGCGGGCGGACATACACGTCTAGTACTGGCATTGGCATGTGTTACGGCCCCACGTGGTGAGATGATGATGATGATGATGATGATGGTCGTCGGAGGTTTTGCCTTTGCCTCGGCACCTCCTGTTACTTCTATTCTTCCTGATCCTGCCTTTCTTTTATTTTTCTTTCTCTTGTCTTCCACATCTGGTGCAAAGTCTCTTTCTTCTCCCTCAGTTTTGTTTTCTGAACAAAAACGTCTGATTTATTTTCCAACTTCCTGGTACAGCTGGTGCAGGTGCCGAAATGCCGTTAAAGACAACACTATGTTCCCACCGGAAATTTTTGCCGTTAAACACGGGATTCCGGTAAATCGCGTGCCGTTAAAGCGGGGTTCAACCTGTATAGGGTAAAGTCCGGCAAGGGGGTAGACCCCCGGACATTTTCCATTGCCGGACATTTGCCATTCCCGGACAAGCCTTCCCCCCTTTTAGTCCGGCAAATCGAGGGTTGAGTGTAATTAATTAAAATTGTGCGATCTGTTCGCTAAGATGCGATTTGCCCCAACCGCATTTCAAACAGTGCGCCAGATGCGTAGTTCCGCTGCCTGCTGACAGGCGGCCTCTCCCGCTCCCAGTTCAATGTTTACAGCCCTCTTGTGTGTTTGCAGTCACAGCCAGTCCAGCCAGTTTACTCATTCGTCAAAATGGCCCCAAAACGTCCTTCATCTTCTCCTGGAACCAGCAGCGACCCTCCAGCTAAGAAAATGCAGCGCAAGTCACTCACTCTGGCTAAGAAAATGGAAATTTTGAGCCGGTATGACCAAGGACAAAAAACTTCGATCATATCCCATGCCTTGGGATTGGGGGAGAGCACACTGAGGCGCGTCCGAAACAATGCTGCAAAAATACGAGCAACTGTGGAAGCAGGTTCGTCTAGGACATTGCAGAGGGTAGCCTACAGCAGATCGTCGGCCATGGAGAGGATGGAAAAAATGCTGGCGACTTGGATTCAACACCAGAACAAGACCAGCATTCCTGTTAGTTTGGCCATCATTCAGGAAAAAGCTAAAAGCCTCATTAACGACATCGAAGGAAATGACGGGCCAAATACATCCTTCCAAGCAAGTTCTGGTTGGTTTGCAAAATTTAAGCTAAGACACGGGTTTCATAACATCAAAATGACCGGAGAAGCAGCATCAACAGACACAGAATCAGCCAGGAAATTCCCAGATATGCTTAAGAAGACCCTGGAAGAAGGACAATACTCATCCAAGCAAGTGTTCAATGTAGACGGGACTCTATTAAAGAAGGCTAGTGAGACCTCATCTTCCTTGCAAGCTAAAAGAACCACCAGAACTCGTGACTCTACAATGGATAAAATGGAAAGCCTAGTGGAAATGTGGTACATAAGTTTTGTATGCAGTACAATGATGCGCACTTTGTTTACATTCCACAGGTTGCCGGTTAGTGTACTTCCGTTTCACTCTCCCTCCCTTCATAAAGTTAAGATCAACAACATTATAAAGTTACGTACATACATACATTAGTGTACATTATAATGACTTAAATTAAACTACCTAAATGTTTAACTTCATAATTTTTACTTTCATTAAACCTTTTACTGTACTATGATGCACTCTCGCTTTGCTTACTCTCAATGAAAGTTCAAATCAGGGGTTAAACTTGTTATAATCGGTTCGCTTAACGAAGTTTCGCTTAACGAAGTGTTTTTAGAACGTAACCCCTTTGTTAAACGGGGTTGCCTGTATATATATATATATATATATATATATATATATATATATATATATATATATATATATGTAACAATGTGGAACAGGTGGGTTGGTGGGTAGTGGAAAGAAACTCAGGAGTAGCTGCTACTCCTGAGTTTCTTTCCACCACCCACCAACCCATATATATATATATATATATATATATATATATATATATATATATATATATATATATATATATATTGCTGCGACCCTCCTTCAGCTTCTTTTTCAGGGAGGGGACGCCTCACAATCTTCTTGTGATTCGGGGCGTGTGTGTCGGGGAGAATGACTTTATCTGGGTGGCGTGGGTCGGCTGGGGTGGAGCGGCGGGCAGAGCGCTCTCTTATGCCTGGCTGTCTGCTGCTATAGCACCCACTCCCACTCACCTCAGTCACACAGAGTGGGGAGAAGGAAACACTTCTTCCTTATTTCTCTATACTACAGCAACTGTACACGAGTCACCGGGAGCAGGTGGCGGCGGCACACAGGACGGGGCAGGGAGCGGCAACAAGGTACGGGTAACACTTTGTTAGTTCGTCAGGCACTTCACTGTTTCTCCGTCTCTCGTTCACTCTCTGACTGCTCCCCAGAGTACGACTTGTTCCTTCGAAGTCTCTCGCTACACTCCTGTCCTCTGTCCTCGTTGGTGCCACACAGTGCCCCACAAACCACGCCTCCTGTGCCGTCGCACCTGCCAGGCAATGTCCTTACGAGTCTATTTCAGCTTATTAGGTAACGCAATCTACCTTAACTGCTAATTACCAATATATCCCTAATAATGCTGGCTACAAGTAATTCACACATGCATGCATTTATTTACACGGTACCGTATGACAATTATCCCAGGGCTGGCCAGTGCCCTCACCCATACACCCACACACACACACACACACTCGTATCTCCCCGTGACCTCCGGGGTCACATCTCCTCCGTATGGAGGCCTAGCTCAGCGTCCCTTCCATTAAGGTGTGACAGTTTCATAAACACGAGCAACCAACACCTCGCTTACCCTTTAGCTAAAGTCTGCACATATGTACTACCCATATGTACTCTCTTATGACACTGCTTCACACTCACACAGGCACACGTACATATCTGGGAGGCTTCTGCAATACACCTTCGCAACAATATATATACAGTCAACCCTCGGCTATCGCGACTTCGGCTATCGCGTTTTATTGCTATCGCACACCCATGAAAAGCTGCTAGAATTTCATTATCGCGACCTCAGATGCCTGCTATCGCATGTCCCGCCATGACGTCATGGAATATCTGAGCACTCATGACCAAAACCGCCTTCCCGCCAAGATCAATTCAGCTATCGCGTTTTCGGCTATGGCGCGGCTATTTCGGCCCCAATTGGGCGTGATAGCTGAGGGTTAAATGTGTATATATATATATATATATATATATATATATATATATATATATATATATATATATACAGTAAAGTCCCAGGTTACGTCTGTCTCGAGTTACGTCAAACTCGTAGTTACGTCAGTCCACTATAAGGCAATTTAAGATAAAAAAAATTGAAAATTTATAAATCATAAAGCGCGGGATTTATTGTTATTGTTTGTGGTTGCCCGTCACACCGCCCGCCCCACGCTTGAATACAATAACACCCTGCCTCAGTTCCACCACACCGTCGCCCCTGGCAAGAGTGTTATCCTACTTCTGCATTTACTGACTCAAGTTCTTAGTATCTTGCTCAATGGCACCAAAGAGAAAACTTCTTAGTGACAGCAGTAATGCTAAGAAAAGGAAAACCATTACGCTACAAGAAAAAGAGGACGTAATAAAAGAAATGAGAAGGGAGGCAGCAGCTGTGTGTGAGGGAATGAAGAAAATGGGAAGCCCGTTACCATGACAACGGGGAGGTTGACGACCTTGAGGGTTCGTGCACCCATCACAACAATAACAACTCTGGAGCCTCGCCTGGGCCACACGACACTCGCAGCTTACTTGCACCGTCTGCGCCTGTTTGTTGATCCCTTTTGCCCTTTCCTATTGCATTTCCTGCCCCGCTGCCCACGCTTCTACTCCCACCGCACTGCACTACGCTCCCAGCTGTCTGCCCTGGGCGTCACAACATTCGACCTGCCCACCCTCCTGGCGGCCTCAGGGCCACCCCTCTCAGCAACCTGCAGTCCTTCGCGTTCGTGGCCCTAATCAACAACAAAAACAAACTTGTGTTTCATATTCCTATATAGTTGTAAATAATCTAACCTAATTTCGTTCTCTAAACCATGTTGTATTTATGTTATCAATATGTGTAATAAGCCTAGTCTATGCTACCATAGTTAAATTTTGTTACTAAGCCTAGGCTATGTTACCTTAACATAATTTCTTCTAACCTAATTTCTTTCTCTAATCCTTGTTAAATTTATGTTCATTTACTGTATGTTTAATAAGCCTAGCCTATGCTACCATGGTTAAATTTTGTTTACTAAGCCTAGGCTATACTACTGTAACCTAATTTCTTCTAACCTAATTTCTTTATCTATTCCATGTTCTGTTTTTATTTCTTATAGGTTTGCAAAAATAGTTGAGGAGCATAACCTGACGTCTGAGCAGATTTACAATGCTGACGAGACTGGCCTGTTCTACCGCTGTCTGCCAAGAACCACACTTGCAAGCGAGTTGGAGGGAGATGTGAAGGGGTTCAAACAGAGCAAGGACAGGCTGACAGTTCTGTGCTGCGCTAACATGGCTGGTACGCACAAAGTCAAGTTGTGCGTGGTTGGCAAGCACAAGAAGCCGCGCTGTTTTAAGAACGTGAATTACCTGCCTGTCGATTATCGTAACCAACGAAGTGCTTGGATGACAGCTGAAATTTTCCTTGACTGGTTCAAGCATTGCTTTGTGCCATCTGTCAAGGAAAATCTGAAGAAAATGGTCTCCCAGAGGACAGTAAGGTAGTTTTATTATTAGATAATTGTAGAGCTCATCCACCAGCAGAGGAACTTGTTGTGGGAAATATTTTTGCTGTATATTTGCCCCCTAATGTCACAAGTGTTATTCAACCCATGGATCAGGGAGTCATTCAAAATTTCAAGATGAATTATCGTAAGAGTTTCCTTCGCAAACTTGTTAATTATGAGGACGACACAATCCCTGAGTTCCAAAAACAGTTTAATGCTAAAAATGCGATATTCATGGCTTCACTTGCTTGGCTAGACATTAAAAAGCAAACATTGATGCAATGTTGGCACAAATTGTACCCTTTGATTATGCTTGATGATGAGGATGATGAGGAGTTTGAAGGGTTTGGAGGTGGCTTGAAAAATTCGGTAGTGAACGAGCTGAGGGAAATGGGGGGAAATGTGCAACTTAAAGTGACAGATGAAGCGTTACGGGAATGGGTGGACGTGGATGAAAATCAGGCCGTAACATTCACTCTCACAGATAAGGAACTTATCAACGCTGTAGTAGAAGATCATTTAGAGAAAATTAGTGATGATGATGATGATGATGATGATAATGAGCTTAAAGTAACTTGGGAACAGGCTGCGAAACACATAGCTGGCTTTGTCAGGTTTGCTGAGCAGTGCACATACATGTCAACCCGAGATGTTATGACCCTTCACTGCATTGAGAATGAGTTTTTGTTGCAAAGAAAAAGAGCTGCAAACAAGGAGACATTAGAAACTATTTTAAAGTAGCTTGTAAGGGAAAAGAAGTGGGGCAAACAAGTACAGAATCTGATGATGTTGATCACCCGGAGGGTGTTGAGTGAGAGGTGTGGGGAGCAAAAAGTGTCACAAACACTCATACATTTTCATATCTTTATTACATGTAGTACATCTTTATACCCTATGTTCATGTTGAAATGTTATTGTATGCTATACATGTTGGATAATATTGAATAAAGCAAATAAGTGTATACTTTATTTTTGTAAATCATTATTTATAAGAGGAAAGTATTGAAGAGAATGTTAGTATTGTGTGCATGATCGTGTAGACTTGGATCGTTTGTGGGTTGGGGGTGGAGATAGCACTCAAACTTCTGTAGGGACATCACAAGTGCAAGAGTTTCCTTTTCAATTGTGGAGTATCCAAGTTGATGTTTTTTAAGATTGGTGGAGTGGTAGGTGACTGGATCACTCTGCAGGAGAACGGCCCTGATTCCCATATCACTGGCATCGATTTGTAGGTGGAAAGGACGAGAGTGATCGGAAGCCCACAACACTGGTTTGCTGGAAAGGAATGCCTTGAGGTGTTGGAAGGCACGGTCGCGGGCTGGAGTCCATCGGAATGGGACAGATGAGCTGGTCAGATCCGTCAAGGGTGCAGCCAGGGAGAAGTTGCTGCAGAATTGCCTGTAAAAACCAGCCATTCTCAGGAACCTCACGAGCTGCTTTCGGGTGGAAGGGAGCGGAAAGCCCAAGATGGCCTCCACGTTGGCCCCCTTGGGACGGACCATACCATTCCCCACCACATGTCCCAAATACACCACCATGGATCTCCCAAATGTGCATTTGGCTAGGTTGATGGTGAGCCCAGCCTCCTGCTCCTGCTCCATCAACATCCTCAGTCACTTCATATGTTCCACCCAATCCTGTGAGGTGATTATCAGACCGTCCAAGTAGGCCGATATTCCTTCCAGGTCCTGGGTGATATAATTAATGGCCCTCTGGAAGGTTGCAGGTGCGTTAGAAAGGCCAACGGTGTATTGAAAGAGGCCGAAGGGGGTAATGAATGCTGAGATCTCCTTGGCTCTCTCTGTTAAGGGCACTTGATAGTAACCCTTGAGGAGATCAATGGTACAGGTAGACCTTGATTTACGAATGAGTTACATTCCTGGAAAAACCGTTCGTAAATAAAAAATTCGTAAATCAAGCCTTTTTTCTCCATAGACTTACATTATATAAGGCAAGATACGTTCCTGCTCACGTCCCTAGAATGTCACATAACACAAGAAAGATACACTGTACAAAATGTACTTATGACATATAAAAACATTAATTTGTATAATAATAGATAATGCAAATACATACAGTACATAAATATAATGCTAGTACTTACAAAATATAAGAAGCTGAAAGACTGGAGATGGCAGGGTAACTGCGTGGTTGCGAGGGGTTACTGGGTTGACGGTGGTGTTGACATGGAGTAGGCTTGTAGGGAATCTGCATCATCATCATCATCATCATCTTGGAGAGTTGAAGGGAGGGTGGCTCCTGATAAGTCCAGAAAGTCATCAGCTGTAGCAACAGTGGGTGAGGCTGATGTAGCAGCAGAGGTTGAGGTGTCTGCCGGAGCAGAAGTAACACTGAAGAAAGATGTGTCTTGTTTGTCTTGCTTGATGAGCTTTCTGCTGATAAAGCTGTTTGTAGGCAGAAAGGGCATACTGAATGTTGCGTTCTAACTTTAAACTTCTTTCACGATTGGAGTCATTATCAACAATTTTTTGCATGCCACTTTCTATTTCGATGAAAGCCTCAGCTAAAATCTTGCGAGTGAGATGGTGCTGTTGAGTGGCGTCTTCCTCCTCTGCTGCTGCTGCTTCCTCCTCTACTGCTCGTTCCTGTTCTATGGCAATGAGTTCTTCGTTGGTAAGTTCTTGTTCATGTGAGGTTAATAGTTCACTGACATCTTCTTCATCAACTTCTTCCATCCCTGCTTTATGGACAAGATTGACAACCTCGGTAACCACAGGACGCACCTGAGGGAAACCAGTAAAATTGTGGACACACTTGGGCCATATTTTCTTCCACACCGCATTCATCATTGATTCTTTTACTTCATTCCATGACCCTGCAATGATGTCAATCCCATCCTTGATATTAAACTGCTTCCAAAATTGTGTAATGGAGAGACTTTTATCAGTGTCCACAGCTTCAATCATCTTTTTGAATGTGCGCCTCAAATAATAAGCCTTAAATGTGGCGATTATTCCTTGATCCATCGGCTGAAGTAAAGCCGTGGTGTTTTTCGGTAAGAACTCAACACAAACATTCTCTGACAGGTCTGAGAGGTTTGTGGGATGGCAAGGAGCATTATCTACCAATAGTAGTGCTTTATGTGCCAAGTTTTTTTGATGGCAGTACCTTTCCACGACTGGACAAAAATGATCAGTGAACCAGCCCAGAAATGTATGACTGTTCATCCAACCCTTTTTACTAGACCGAAAAATCACAGGCAAACTTGCTTGGCATGCCCTTTAAGAGCTCTAAGGTTTTCAGAGTGGTGAATTAACACAGGGTTTAACTAAAAGTCACCCGTAGCATTGCCACCAAAAAGCAAGGACACACGATCTTTGGACGCTTTGTGACCAGGAGCCTTCTTTTCATTCCTAGAGATCACTGTTTTCATAGGCATCCGCTTCCAATATAGTACTGTTTCATCCACATTGAACATTTGTTGGGCAGTGTATCCCCCTTCTGCTATGATGTCAAGAAAAACAGGAAGATAATCAGACGCAGCTGCTTTGTCGGCAGACGCAGCCTCTCCCGTCTGCTTGACGCTGTGAAGGTTGAAGCATTGTTTAAAATTGTTCAACCACCCTTTACTGGCATTAAATGGTGGATAAGAAACACTACCACTGGGTCCTGCAGTTTCAGTATCCTTCACAAGCAAGTCTTCATATAATGAGAGCCTTTTCCTGAATGGCTTTGTTAGTCATGGGTGAGTCATCCCGGCCGCACATGTCATCCACCCACAAAGACAACAGCCTTTCCATGTCTTCCATTATAGCAGGCCAGTGTTTCGTCACTATTTCTGCACTGAGAGGGGTTGCATTCCTTGCACTAGCAATGATTTTATCTTTGTCTTTCCGGATAGTAACCACAGTTGTCGCAGCCATGTCAAATAAACTAGCTATGTCCTTCACTTGCATTCCTTCTTCAAAATTTTTCAATATAGCAAGCTTTGTTTCAAGTGTTACCACTTTCCTGGCTTTCTTGGGCTTGTCACCACCCTTACTTGGATTTATGCCATGCTTTGGAGACATAGTGCACTGTAATATGCACTTAAAAAGCTAACGAAAGAAATGCTTCACTGTGATCACTACGAGCACCGGTGGTGGAGGTAGACTGGACTGACGTGATCAAGTCCTGTCATGGGTAGCAGCGGCAGTTGATAATAAAAGTTGCTGAAAATTTGAAAAAGCTACAAAATGTTTTTATTCGTAAGTTCAAATTTTATATTTGTAAATCAAGCCAAAGGAAAAAAATAATTTTATTCGTAACTTCAAATTTTTGTAAATCAAGCCTTCGTAAATCAAGGTCCACCTGTACTGACAAAGGGAGAATTTCCTATGCTATCTATAAGATCTTCGATCAGAGGTAGAGGATAAGAGTCAGGAACCGCCACTTTATTAACTTTACGGTAGTCCATACAAAACTGGCTGCTACTGTCGGGTTTAGGGGCTAACAAGCAGGGTGAGGCCCATGGGGATTTACTAGGTTCAGCTAAGTTGTGAGTTAACAAGAAATCTACCTCCATCCTCATCACATCTTTCTAAGCCAGGGAGATGCAATAGGCTGCTTGTCTAATTGGCTTGATGTCATGACAGGTTAGTTTTATGTCATGTTGGATGACTGTACAAAACCAAAAAAGGTCTGCTGTTATTTTAAGAAAGGATGCTAATAAGTGTTTTAAATCATTCTTCTGTAAAGTAATTAAATGAGAAAAATACTCATCAGGATGGGACAGAATTTGCGTGTTCGATGGTCTGATCTTACAGGAGGTGACATCGAACTCAGGGTCAGACTCTTCCTCTGGAGGTACTGTTCCTGACTCGCTCCCCACTGCACACACCGTTAAAACAGATACAATGTTTTGAGAGTCCTTCTCTGGTTCTCTGGAGAGATAAGCTTTCATGAGATTGACATGAACCAATTGAGTGTCTTTATGTCGATCTGAAGTATGGACGATGTAATTTAGGAGTGATATTTTCTTGGCCACAATATATGGACCACAAAACTTACTACTGAGGGCATTACCTAGAGTGGGAAGGAAAAGTAGGACTTTTTCACCCGGGTTGAAACTCCTGATTTTAGATTTAGATTGAGTTTGTTGTATCATTTTAGTTTGAGTTTTGAGAAGATTAGCCTTAACAATGGTTCTAACTTCATTTATCTTATTTTTTAGGGTACTGATGTAGTCAGATACACTGGGGCTTGAAGATTGGTTTTGAGTGAACCACTGATCCTTGAGGAGTTTTAGAGGCCCCCTTATCTGCCTACCATATAGAAGTTCAAAGGAGGAGTATCCTAAAGAGTCTTATGGGACATTCCCTTACTGCGAAGAGTAAAAAGTCTACTCTCTCGTCCCAATCTCCCTGGTGGTCTAGGATGAATTTTCAGAGCATGGATTTTAAGGTTTAGTGAAATCTCTCCAGACAGCCTTGGGATTGGGGGTGGTAAGCTGAGGAGGTTACATGAGAGATCAGGTCATCTACAATCTGTTGGAAAAAATTGCAAGTAAAATTAGTGCCCTGATCTGACTGAATGACCTTGGGAATTCCTACAGAAGTAAAGAAATGGAAAAGATGATTTACAATCTGTTTGGAGGAAATATTTAGTGGAATAGCTGCCGGATAATGGGTTGCAGTATCCTTGATGGTGAGAAGGTATTGGTTACCTTTTTTGGTCTTGGGCAAGGGTCCAACACAGTCAATCACAATCTGTTTGAATGGTTCTGTTTGGACTGGGATAGCCCTGAGAGGTGCTGGGGAATTACATTCATTTGGTTTGCCTACCAGCTGACAAAGATGGCATGTTTTTACAAAGCTGGTCACACACATCCTTTTTCATCCCTGGCCAGAAGAAATCTTGGAGGATCTTCTTATATGTTTTGTGGATGCCTAGGTGACCTGACACTCTGTCATGAGCAAGTTCTATGATTGCCGATCATACTGAAGTAGGGATGACAACTTGATGAGTTTTGGACCAAGTATCTAACTCACGAAACTCGGGGGGTCTATAAGCTCTCATCAGTACCCCTGTCTGGTAGTACAAACAAGATAGTTTTGAAAGGTCGTTCCCCTCAAGGGCTGCACGTCTTAGTTTGCTTAAACTGAGGTCCTGTTCTTGGGCTGTAATTAAATTCTCCCTTGAAATGACTTTAGCATACAGGTCTTCTGAAGGAAGATCTGTAGGCAGGGGAACAGGTGACTTGATGTGCCTGGACTGGGATCTGGTGACAGCACATGCTGGAAACAAGTGAGGCAAGGTGGTGTCCAAGGTCTCCATAGGACTTTTCTCTAGGGGAGAATCGACAACAGTTACATTAAGCACCACTAACTTACCAGCCACATCATTACCCAGCAGTAACTGATCCCCAGGCACTGGTTCATCATATTTAATGGCCACTTTTATCACACCGGAAAGAAGGGGACTCTGAAGGTAAACTTTTGCCACACAGTAGATAGGGCAGTCTTCAAGTCCTTTAAGTTGGATTGTTTCACCAGTGTAAACAGTAGTTAGGTTTGGAACGGCATTTATATAAAGGACAGAGCACACCGCTGCAGTGTCACTTAGGATGTTAACTGGGAAAGCCTTGTTTTCACTACCAAGCAGGGACATTCTACCTTGATGTATGAAAGGGTCCAACAGTGTCAGATCTGAGTCATCATGATTGACTGTCAAAATTGGTTTCTCAAATCCATAAATCGACTTGGTGGGGGGTTGTTTTTCATTTTGAGAGGCCTTATAGTGGGGATGTTTACATTGATAGATAATGTGACCCAGTTTCTTGCAATAAGAACACAAAGTATTGGGAGCATTTGACTATATCCTGTTGGCTTACCACCCATGCCCCAAAAACCTTCCCCAAAGGAGGACCTTACATAGTTCTGGGAACCACGACCTCTACTACTCATGGATCTCACCAACAGGGCATAAGTGTCGGCCACCTTGGCAGCCTGCACCAGATCACTCTCTCCCCTCTCCTCCACATGACAAAGAATGTTAAAGGGTAACTTGTTCTTCCATTCTTCTAAAGCAATTAAGTTGATCAGTTCGGAAATGGTGGTTAGGTTGGTGGCATCAAACCATTTTTTCAACAAACGTAATTTCTCGCTAGCAAACTCAACATAAGTGTGGGTATCTGCCTTTACGTGGTTCCTAAACTGCTCTCTATATCCATCTGGTGTAACAGAGTAAGCATCTAAAATGCAGTCTTTAATTACCTTATAGTATTCCTGATCACTGAGACTGCTGTACACCCGATAAGCTTTACCTATTAGTTTAGGGACAAGGAGGGATGCCCACTGATCTTCAGGCCACTTATTACACCTGGCAATGCCTTCAAAAGCTTTAAACGAGCTGTCCACATCAGACTCATCAAAAGTAAGGACAAGGGGTGCGGCAGTAGCAGCATTGAAGGCAGACAATTGTCTTTTGAGGTCTATTTCTTCCTGCCTGAATCTTGAATCATTTTGTGCATTTAATTCCCGAATCTCGAACTCTTTTTTCTGTAGCTGAAACTGAAACTCCCTATCCTCTCTTTGTGCTTGAAACTCTTTATCTTCGTTCTCTTTTTGTGCCTGAAGCTCTTTATCTTCCTTCTCTCTTTGTGCCTGAAGCTCCATTTCGTGCATCTTTAATTGACATTCTAATCGCTTTTCCATTTCCCATTGACTAGGAGGACTCCTGTCTGGTTCTACAGGGAAAGTATCAGTTAAGGTCCTACGAGGAGCTGACATGGGAGTTATGACATCTATGGTGGCACTTTCCAAGATTTCCCTATTTACTTGTTCTTCAAGCACTGTATTCTTTATAACTTCCTTAGTCATTTGATATGTTTTTGGGATGTTAAAGTACTTTGCTATTGCCTTCCATTCCTCTTTCTTTATGTTATGGGAGATAAGTTGGTTTAAGGAAGAGTTTGCACAAAATTCAGTTAAGCTAAAGGGTGCAGAAGCCATACTGAGAGATGTTAAAAAAAAAAAAAAAAGTGTAAGTGAATTACTTAAGTTGGGGGTTATGGCAGAGTGATAATTAAGGCAACTTTGGAAAATTACCAGAATTATACTTCAGCAAAACACTCACAAGTACCATCACTAGAGAATACAGGTAGCTAGAGGATTACAGCATGAGAAAAGTAAAGATCCGGGTTACTCTTAACTACTGAGACTTGAAATGAGACTTGTGGTTTATTTGGTTATTGTTGTGGTGGTTTCGGGAATGTTTCGAGAGGGTTTCGGCGCACCGTTGGCGGCTTGTGTGGGCTGAGCATGGGTAGAGGGCAGAGCTGTGTTGGAGTTGGTGGAGGGTGGTGTTGTGGTTGGGAAGCTCCGTCGTCACCGGTATATTTTTTGTTATTTGCTCTCGTTTTACTTGGTTTGTCGTCTTGTTCTTGCTCTTGTTGTTGCACTTGTACTACAAGTTATCTAGGCATTCATTATGGCTGCGTCCAAAATAACAATGGACATGATAAAGCCATTTACTGGTGAGGGTGATGTAGTGTCATGGTTGAAGAAAGTTACTCTGGTGGCCAAGTTGCAAAAGATTACTGATGTGGCCAGTTTCATACCATTGTATTTGGAGGGCGACGCATTGGCGTTGTACTTGGAGTTAACCGATGCGGGGCAAACGGATGCAAAGATTCTTCAAGAGAAGTTACGAGTAGCGTTCACTGATGATGCCTTTACCTCATTTGCAAAATTGGTTCAGAAGCGGTGGACAGGGGAGCCCGTCAATGTCTATGCAAACGAAATTAGGAGATTGGCAGGGTTGGCTCAATTTACAGGTGAAGGATTGGAGAATATTACTAAATTAACATTTGTGAATGGGTTTCCCGATCATGTAGGAGTTTCTTTGCAGCAATTACCCAATGTTCTGAAACTTGAGATGGGGGATTTAATTAGTCGAGCTAGAATCCTGACAGCCAAGCCGCAAGTGGAGTTATCTTCTGTGACCAGGGAGTTTAAGGAGACAGTAAGAGGGCCTAGACGGGTAAATACTGCCAATCAATTTTCAGGTAAATGTTTCCGTTGTTCAGGCCCACACATGATCAGAGATTGTAAAGAACAGGTGAGGTGTTTTAGGTGTGGAAAATTTGGACATGTCACTAGCAGGTGCCAAGAACATATTTCGGAAAACTAGAAAGGAGTAATTTCAGCGCCGGAAGTTGCTCTGTCACTGGAAATGTAGTAATAGGTGGGGTAGTTGGGAGAGCATTAATAGATACTGGTTGTACTACAACTGTTGTTTGTTCAAAGTTTGTTTGAAGCAGTAATGGTGAAGCTCGTGTTTGTGCTTTTGATGGCTGGCTAGTAACGTGCCGAACTGTGACTGGTCTTGAGTTGTTGGTGTTTGAAGATAAAGTAGTTAGTGTTTATAGGGTGCTGATGTTAGATCAGTTGGTTGTTGGTGTGGATGTGGTTGTCGGAGTTGATATTATTGATCAGTTGGGCGGAGTTACCATTGGTCGGGGTACAATTAAATTTGGAGACTCCAAAGTTCGTGTCTAAGGTCAGCCAGCTGTGGCTGTAGTGCAAGGAGATGAGCAGCCTGCTAATAAACGGTGACAGTGTTCTGGAAATAAATGACACTGATTTTCATGCTAAGTTTGATGGGCAGCTTTGGACGATAAAATGGACATGGAAGTCTGAGCATCCTGTTCAACTCAAGAATAGAGTGTCATGTTACGACAAAAATATGGCAAGCGAAAAGCAGTTGGAGTTTGAGAAGGAAGTACATAGATGGATCGCGGAGGGAATACTGGTGCCTTGGCGGGAGAATGTTGATACATGTATTATTGCTCTCATGGCAGTGGAACAACCTACAAATAATAAAGTGAGGCCAGTGCTCGATTTTCATGAGTTGAATACTTTTGTTAAGTGTCACACAGGCGATGATGTTGTCAGTATTTGCAGTGAGAAATTGAGGGAGTGGCGCCAAATTGTTAAGCGTGTATCTCTAGTGGACTTGAAATCGGCTTATCTTCAATTGAAGATCGATAAAGAATTGTGGCCATACCAACTTGTTAATTATAAAGGTCAAACATTCTGTCTCACTACATTGGGTTTGGGTTTAAATTCAGCTCCTTGTATAATGTCAAAAGTGTCAAAATATGTGTTGAGTTTGCATACTGTTATCAGGGCAGCAACTAGTTCGTATATAGATGACATTGCGGTCGATGAAAGTAGGGTGTCAGTGCAGGATGTGATCAAACATTTTAATAAATACGGGCTTGTTACGAAACCTCCGGAAGCAGTTGGAGAGGGAACTGCAGTGTTGGGATTGAAGTTGTCGAAATCAGGAGACGAGTTGGTTTTTCGGAGAGGAAAAACATTGCCAGAGATTGGTGACACCCTTACCAGGCGGGAGCTATTTTCAGTATGTGGGATGCTTGTGGGGCATTACCCTGTTGCGGGATAGTTACGGGTTGCCTGTAGCTACATTAAGCGACAGGCAGAAGGATTTCACTGGGAGGATCTCGTTGGTGACCAGACTATGTGTATGATCAAGGAGGTTATGGATAGAGTTGCTAGGGAGGATCCCGTGAGGGGGAGCTGGTTGGTGCCTTGGAGTACTCATGGAGTAGTTTGGACAGATGCAAGTAAAATCGCAATTGGAACAGTGTTGGAGATCGAGGGAAGAACAGTCGAGGATGCTGCCTGGTTGAGAAAGAATGATGATTTTAACCATATTAATGTTGCGGAACTGGAGGCTGTTTTAAAGGGAGTGAATCTGGCTTTGAAGTGGGGCATAACTTTGTTAGAGTTGTAGGTTGATTCTGCTACTGTTGTGGCATTGTTAGAAAGTGTGATAAGTACAGAAAAGTGAGTGCACACGAAGGGAGCAGCAGAAATGCTCATTAAGCGCAGGTTGGGAAATCTGAGAGAGTTAATCGAAGAATTTTGGTTGAAGATTGAGATATTGTTGGTGCCATCAGATTGGAATAAGGCTGATATGTTAACTCGTGTGAAGAAGAGCTGGCTGGGAGCTGCCTCGACCGTTGAGAATGTACAAAGTGAACATACTGAGCTTTTATATAGCAAGGAACATGGAATATTCACTGTAATGTATGAGGATGTACTAGAAAGTTTGAAAAGAATTAAGAGCAATAAAGCGGCAGGTCCTGACAGAGTAAGTGCTAAGGTAGTAAGCATTTGCAAATATGAGTTGGTTCCAGTTTTATGTAGGATTTTTCAGAGTTCCTTGGATCAATCTTATATACCTAAACTGTGGAAGACATCTGAAATTATTCCCGTGCCAAAACATCAAACACCTAAAGGTTGTAATGATTACAGGCCTGTAGCCTTGACATGTATATTTATGAAATGTTTAGAAAGTGTTATTAAAAAGTTCCTGTTTCTTGAAGTGAAAGACCAATTGGATGTTTATCAGTTTGCTTACAAGAAGAATAGGTGTGGGGAAGATGCTATGTTATCAATTATAAATTATATGCTTCGATTTATGGAAAATGTAAATAACAAACACAGTAAGCACTTTGCTAAGGTGTTGTTTGTGGATTTTTCAAGTGCTTTCAACACAATACAGCCTCACATGTTAATGGAAAACTTATAAGGCTTAGTGTAAGTCCACCACTTGTTCTATGGATACATGAGTTTTTGGTTGGAAGGGTGCAATATGTAAAGTTTAAAGACCAGATCTCTGACTCAATTGTAACAAATACAGGTGCACCCCAGGGTTGCGTATTGTCACCACTACTGTTTTCTCTTTATACAAATGATTGTAGGAGTCGAAATGAGTGTAATAAGATATTTAAATATGCAGATGACACAGCCATTGTCTCACTTTGTGTGAATAATGATGTTATTTATAGAGAAGAAGTTAACAATTTTAGTACATGGTGCAAAGATAATTTTTTGGAACTAAATGTTAACAAAACTAAGGAAATGATTATTGATTTTAGTAAGACTCCCGTACAACATGAATCTTTGGAAATCAATGATGAAACTGTTGACGTGGTAGAAGGATACAAATACTTAGGAACAGTTATAGACAATAAACTCAATTTTCCTTCCCACATAGATAAAATATATAAGAAGGCAAATTCAAGAATGTTTTTGTTAGAAAACTATGCAAGTTAAATGTTAGTAATAAAATACTGGATTTGTTCTACAGCAGTATACTACAATCAGTTTTTTCATTTTCTATATGCTGTTGGTATGGAAATAGTACTTTGGAATCTAAAGGTAAACTAGGCAAGATAATAAAGAAATGTAGCCGATTAAAAGTAAAAAATACAAAGCCACTGTTGGACCTGTATAAACGAGCGGTTGTACAGAGAAGCAATATCATAATAAATGACCCCAGTCATCCTCTGCACTTATGTTACGAATTGTTACCATCTGGCAGAAGGTGGAGGTCAGTGCAAGGCCGAACATCTCGGTATAGGGAGTCATTTGTTCCATCTAGTATTAGGATAATGAATGTGAATCAACAGTTGTAATGGCAGGCGGCTCAGAAGGATATCAGCAATGTTTTTAATGTTTTATATTTATGTTTTTATGTTTTGGGTAGTTCGTGATTGGAGATGAATAGATGTAATTGATAGCTTTGGTAGTCTTTCTACTTTTACAATTTTTCTTTATACTCTGACAAGCACAAAACAAATTCTCTGTAAGAGCAATAAAGTATTATTATTATTATTATTATTATATGGGCTCAGGAGTAATAGCAGATTTGCGTGCAGTTCACAATAGGCATCATATGGGAGTTGATCGAACTTGGTACTTGACAAAAAAGGTTGACCAGACTGTGGCAAGGAATGATGTGAAGAGAGTTGTACAAGGTTGTGAGAGATGTCAATCAATTGATCCTGCACCTGTAACACATCAAAAGGGAGAAATATGTACCAAGTTTAACTGGCAGCGATTGGCTGTTGATGTGACCCATTACAGAGGGGTGCCATATTTATCTGTGGTGGACTGTGGCCCAGGTCGTTTTGCTATTTGGAGAAAGTTAGTGAGAGAGGATGTGCATTGCATAGCTGATGAACTGAATAGCATTTTCTTGGAGAGGGGCCCAGTAGACGAGTTGTTGATGGAAAATGGCACGGCTTTTCGGTCTCAACATTTGGCTGATATGTTGCGAGGCTGGAATATAGATGGGGTATTTAGAGCTGCATACAGACCGTCAGGGAACGGGATTGTTGAGAGACATCACAGGACGGTAAAGGCAATTGCTGAAAGAGGAGGTATCTCTCCCTTGGAAGCTGTGTATTGGTATAACAGCACACTAAGATATGGGCAGGATGACTTATCGGTACCACAGCGCTCAGTCTATACTTACGAGTGGAGATACCCGTGGGTGAAAAACCCTGAAGTCGGGGGACAGAGCAGTAAGAAGTTGTCTGTACATATTGGAGATGAGGTGTGGGTGAAACCTGCTGGTGCTAGGTGTACTATTCAGTGGGGAAAAGGGACTGGTACACAGGTGAATTCTCCAAATAATCTTGTTGTTAATGATATGCCGAGGCATGTGTTGGATGTCCGGCCAGTAGTACAACCACCTGCGGAGTGTTCTGGTAATGAAGAGGAGGAGAGTCTTCAGGAGGGAGAGGGAGACTCTGTGTCTGTTGAGCCTTGTCCAGTGCCAGAGCCTCGTCCAGTAAGGAATAGGAGGCCTCCCGCATGGATGGCAGATTTTGTTAATTAAGTTTGTTCTCAGGTTTTTTTAATAATCTGTTGAGGTGTTGATAGGTGTATTTGTTTTTTGTGATCTTAAGATAATGGGGAGATGTGGTTTATTTGGTTATTGTTGTGGTAGTTTCGGGAATGTTTCGAGAGGGTTTCGGCGCACCGTTGGCAGCTTGTGTGGGCTGCGCGCGGGTAGAGGGCAGAACTGTGTTGGAGTTGGTGGAGGGTGGTGTTGTGGTTGGGACGCTCCGTTGTCACTGGTATATTTTTGATGTTTGCTCTCGTTTTACTCGGTTTGTTGTCTTGTTCTTGCTCTTGTTGTTGCACTTGTACTACAAGACTTCAAAGAGAAGTGAATCGTATTGGGTCTTGAGAATGATTATTTAGACTGAAGCAGACAAGTTACTTGAAACTAGGTTAACTAGTGGAGAAAAAAAGAGGATCTGCGAGGTGAGGGAATGATAAAGAGTCCTGAGGATTCCCTACACCTGGATAACATTCACTAAACACCTGCCTTATGTGTAAAAAAATGGTAAATGTTATCAGTGAACACAACCTTCACTACCAGTTTTCCTGCCGACCAACACCATGTAATACCAATGTCACCAACGTAAGCACTTTTAACCACCGAGGAAGCAAACATAACAATCAAAAAGGTCACTTTAAATCACACAATGAAGTCACAGAAAAAAAAAATGCACTGATATATAATGCACTTCACTGTAACCTGTAGGGGAATGGAAGAACAATTCCTAACTAGCTAAGTACGGTCCTGTCACAGTTGCCAATTGTTATAAACTTGGGTTGTTAGTAAGGACTGCCGTGAGCCTGGGGCAAAATCAGACGGCACAAGCTTATAACAAAACAAAAAAAATATATATACTAAAGGAACTTTACAAAAAAAATACGGGCTTAATTTACTTTACTTAATACTTAACCCTTGTGCAGCGGTGATCGTTCATGAAGGATCGCATTGGTACATTTCGTGCGGCGGTGATCGTTCATGTAATCATGATTTTTCGCGCCACTTCTTTAAACTTCCCGTTTTCTTACTCAAGTCGAAGGGCAAGTGTATGTATCAGGCAACACTGTCCACGAGCTGAGTTGCCAGTTTTGCTATTTCATCTCGGTCTAGGCTCACATCTTTCCATCTTGGAGGAGACATCTGGCAACCCCCATGACACTGCGGGTGAAATGTCCCCTCCGCATGAGGGGAGATATCACAATGAGATGGATAGTGATATATACATGTCATTTGGGAGTGATGTGGATTTTAGTGAAAGTGAAGACAAGAATGAAAGAAAGAAAAAAGAATGAGAGAGAGAGTTTACCTATAAATTTGCTATGGGAAATGAGCTACACCCGTTCGCTTGAATCCATTTATCATACTTTTCTTTAAAACTATGGATATTTCTTGCTCTCACTACACCCTCCGGTAATCTATTCCAGGCAGTGACAGTTCTTGCTGGGAAACTGAACTTTTTAATATCAGTTGTACACCCCGGAATCCTCTATTTCAAATCATGATTATCTCTTGGTCTTCTCGTCATATCCAGCTCGAGAAAGTCATCTCTATCAATCTTGTCAATCTCATTTACACACTTCAACAGTTGGATCATATCACCTCTTCTTCTTCTCTCTTCCAACGTTGGCAGATTTAGTCTACATAATCTTTCCTGGTAATCTATATCATACAAGGCTGGCACCAGTTTCGTTGCCGCTCTTTGTACCCGTTCCAGTTTATGTATATGTTTCCTCAAATGAGGCGTCCACACCACCTGTGCATATTCTAATTTTGGTCTCAGAATTGATTCTATTACTTTTTTTACCAGTGTTTCATTCAGGTGAGTAAATGTAGTTCTGATATTTGCAACTATTGCCAAACCTTCCCCTACAATTTTGTTTATATGTCCCAAGTCTTTTTCTCTTTCTACACACATTAGATTCACTCCACCTAAGTTATAGCTTGCATGAGGTCTGTGTATACTTCTTCCCATTTCCAACACATGACATTTGTCAGCATTAAATTCCATCATCCATTTATTGCTCCATTCATGAATAATATCCAAGTCCTCTTGTAAACCTTGACAATCTTCTTGGGAGAGAGAGAGAGAGAGAGAGAGAGAGAGAGAGAGAGAGAGAGAGAGAGAGAGAGAGAGAGAGAGAGAATTGGCACGCTGGTATTGCACTGAGGGTTGTTTCTCCACGGTGGGTTACATCGTGGCTATCAGCAGGAATATTTGATAAGCAATAACTTTGCTGTTAGAGATCGTAGCAAGCTGCAAAGTACAACAATGTATTCAGAATTTCAAAGAGAAACATATTTTCATGAGTAAAACTATCTCCTATGATTTTTTTTAAGTTTACCATTTTACGAGCAGATGGGAATGATTGATTTATAATTACCCCGTCACACAAGGGTTAAACACAACTTAACAATTACTTAAAATTACCTTAACATTAAAACAAAGAAACAAACCTAACTAATTAAATGGGGAGACAAGAAAGGTCACTGGAGGGAGGGAGGAGTAGTGATATGTAAGAACGAGAGGTGGTGAGAACAAGGCCCTGGTGGTGGTATCCTTTCTGGTAGTCCAAGGCAGAGGAGGTGTTCCCATGGAATGAAGCAGGTTGCTTCTGATTTTCTCAGCCAGTTGCGGTTAGAAAACGACTCAGGTCGACCCAAGTGAGATTATGGTCGAGACTGGTTCGAAGCAGGAGAAAGGAGGGGTGGCAGAGTAGCAAACGAAGAGAGGTGGTGGTGTGGTGGAAGCCTCATTGAGCCACAGGAAGTGAAGCTAATGAGTGGTAGGAGGCAGGGTGTGGACTGTTGTACAAGGGGGGTTTGGTGGTGCAGGATATAAAACATATTTCCTTAGTCAACATTTGCTGTGGCTTGTGTGCTTGGATTTTAATTTTCTTTCACCCACCTATCACGGCCCCATTTTGTGGATGCATGAGCTTACCATTCTGCCTTGTTACTCCCTATTATGGAACCTAGAAAACTAATTAGTAAGGCCAAAATCTCATTTATTTGTGCCTTAGTGAGGGAGAACAAGTCAAATCAAGAAATTGCCACGAACACTGGCGTAGCTCTCAGAACTGTTCAATGTTAGACCAAAATTTATCATGATGGAGGAAAAGACGCTTCGCCACCACCTTACAAGCCTAAAGGCCGTAAGCGCAGTGTGACCCAAAGAACTGTGAACATTATTCGAAGACAGCTTTAGACCAACCCTCGCATACACAGCAAGGAAGCCTCATTCAGCCACAGGAAGTGAAGCTAATGAGTGGTAGGAGGCAGAGTGTGGACTGTTGTACGAGGGGGGTTTGGTGGTGCAGGATATAACACATGTTTCCTTAGTCAACGTTTGCTGTGGCTTGTGTGCTTGGATTTTAATTTTCTTTCACCCACCTATCACGGCCCCATTTAGTGGATGCATGAGCTTACCATTCTGCCTTGTTACTCCCTATTATGGAACCTAGAAAACTAATTAGTAAGGCCAAAATCTCATTTATTTGTGCCTTAGTGAGGAAGAACAAGTCAAATCAAGAAATTGCCACGAACACTGGCGTAGCTCTCAGAACTGTTCAATGTTAGACCAAAATTTATCATGATGGAGGAAAAGACGCTTCGCCACCACCTTACAAGCCTAAAGGCCGTAAGTGCAGTGTGACCCAAAGAACTGTGAACATTATTCGAAGACAGCTTTAGACCAACCCTCGCATACACAGGAAGGAACTTAAGGCCAGGAATCCTGCATTACTAACTGGAATGAGTGAAAGGACTGTACGAAGATATGTGAAACATGACTTGGGTTACCGCGGCTGCCACGCAGTTTCAAAACCTTGCCTCGCAAATGGTCACCGTAACAGTAGGCTTGCATTTGTGTCTCAGCACAAAGATTGGGACTTAGATAGGTGGCATAGGGTACTTTGGTCAGATGAAGCAAGCTTTCAGGTTACAGACAACCAGAGAAACTGTGTGTACCACAGACCCGGTAGTAACCGCTACGATCCACGCTACACAAAACACAGTAAAACATCCAGATTCTTTGATGGTGTGGGGTTGTTTTTCTTGCTATGGTCTTGGAAAATTAGTGTTTTTGCCTAAGAATGTTCGTATGAACCAAAATAACTACTTTGAGCTAATTCTAGATGAGTTAGATGAGTGTATGGAAAAGTGCAATGCCAATGCCTTCATGCAAGATGGTGCACCGTGCCGTACGGCAAAGTTAATTGTTGACTGGTTTAATTTCTGCAATGTTAGCCTTTTAAAACCTTGGCCCGCAAATTTGCCAGACCTTAACCCTATAGAAAATCTCTGAGCGTACATAAAACTGAAGCTAAAGGAGAGAGATACCTCCTCCCTCCCACGCCTCCAAGCCACTATTCAGGACATGTGGGACAATATTGACGCTCAGTATCTCCACCACCTGGGTGATTCACTTCCCAAGAGACTCAAAAAAGTCAAGAAGACATAAGAGCACCCTTCTCTGTTCCCTCCTACTTTCTCTATTCTCATTTTCATTCCAAAGCTGGATGTCGCGTCTATGTACGCAACGACTTAACTTGCTCTCGTGCCCACGCTCTTGAGTCTTTCGAATTTTCCACCATCTGGCTACGACTTAACAGTCACTCTCAAACAAAATTCATCTATGCTGTTTATCTTTCCCCTAACTCTTCTGACTATAGTAAATTCTTCCACTACTTAACTTCAAAAGTGGAGTACATTCTGTCCCTCTACCCTTTCGCTGAGATTTCCATTCTTGGAGATTTCAATGTTCACCACCAGCTTTGGCTTTCCTCTCCCTTCACTGACCATCCTGGTGAACTAGCCTTCAACTTTGCTATCCTCCATGACCTAGAGCAACTGGTGCAACACCCTACTCGTATTCCTGACCGTCTTGGAGACACGCCCAACATTCTTGATCTCTTCCTCACCTCTAACCCTTCTGCTTATCCTGTCACACTTTCATCTCCGTTGGGCTCCTCTGATCACAATCTCATTTCTGTATCTTGTCCAATTTTTCCAATCCCTCCGCAGGATCCCTCAAAGCGAAGGTGCCTCTGGCATTTTGCCTCTGCCAGTTGGGGGGACCTGAGGAGGTATTATGCTGATTTTCCCTGGAATGAGTATTGCTTCTGTGTTAGAGACCCATCTCTTTGCGCTGAACGCATAACAGAGGTGTTAGTGTCTGGTATGGAGGCGTACATTCCTCATTCTTTTTCTCAACCTAAACCTTCTAAACCTTGGTTTAACTCAGCCTGTTCTCGTGCTATACATGATAGAGAGGTTGCCCACAAAAGGTACTTGAGCCTTCCATCTCCTGAATATCATGCACTTTATATCTCTGCCCAGAATCATGCCAAGTCTGTTCTTCAACTTGCCAAACACTCTTTCATAGATAGAAAATGTCAAAATCTTTCAAACTCAAACTCCCCTCATGACTTCTGGCATCTAGCCAAAAACATCTCAAATAACTTCACTTCTTCATCTTTCTCTCCTTTATTTCATCCTGATGGCACCACTGCCATCTCTTCTGTCTCTAAAGCTGAATTCTTTTCTCAAACCTTTGCTCACACCTCCACCTTGGACGATTCTGGGCTTGTCCCTCCCTCTGACTATTTCATGTCTACAATTAAAATTCTTCGTAATGATGTTTTCCATGCCCATGCTGGCCTAAACCCTCGGAAGGCTTATGGACCTGATGGGGTCCCTCCATTTGTTCTCAAAAACTGTGCTTCCGTGCTTGCTTCCTGCTGGAAGTTCGCCTACATTCAGCCTGTTCCTAAAAAGGGTGACCATTCTAACCCCTCAAACTACCATCCTATAGCTTTAATCTCTTGCTTGTCTGAAGTTTTTGAATCTATCCTGAATAGGAAGATTCTCTTCACAATCTTCTGTCTGATCCCCAGTATGGCTTCCGTCAAGGTCGCTCTACTGGTGATCTTCTGGCTTTCTTTACTGAGTCTTGGTCATCCTCTTTTAGAGATTTCGGTGAAACTTTTGCTGTAGCGTTAGACATATCAAAAGCTTTTGATAGAGTCTGGCATAAAGCTTTGATTTCAAAACTGCCCTCCTACGGCTTCTATCCTTCTCTCAGCAACTATATCTCAAGTTTCCTTTCCGACCGCTCTATTGCTGCTGTGGTACACGGCTACTGTTCTTCTCCCAAATCTATTAATAGTGGTGTTCCTCACTCTCTTTCTATTATTTATTTATGACCTTAACCAAACTTCTTGCCCTATCCACTCCTATGCTGATGATACCACCTTACATCTTTCCACATTCTTTCAGAGATGACCAACCCTTCAGGAAGTCAACAGATCACACTGGGACGCCACGGAAGGCCTGACTTCCGATCTTTCTAAGGTTTCCGATTGGGGCAGAGAAAATCTAGTAGTTTTCAATGCCTCAAAAACTCAATTCCTCCATCTATCAACTCGACACAACCTTCCAGACAACTATCCCCTCTTCTTCAATGACACTCAACTGTCTCCCTCTTCCACAATGAATATCCTCAGTCTGTTCTTTGCTCATAATCTTAACTGGAAACTTCACATCTCATCTCTTGCTAAAACAGCTTCTATGAAATTAGGTGTTCTGAGGCGTCTCCGCCAGTTTTTCTCGCCCCTCCAACTGCTTACTCTGTATAAGGGCCTAATCCGTCCCTGTATGGAGTACTCTTCGCATGTTTGGGGGGGTTCCAGCCACACAGTTTTGCTTCATAGGGTGGAATCGAAAGCTCTTCATCTCATCAACTCCCCTCCTCTCACTAACTGTCTTCAGCCTCTTTCTCACCGCCGAAATGTTGCATCCCTTTCTATCTTTTATTTTTATTTTCATGGTAACTGTTCTACTGATCTTGCTAACTGCATGCCTCCCCCTTCTCCTGCGGCCTCGCTGCACAAGGCTTTCTTCTTACTCTCATCCCTATTCTGTACAACTCTCTAATGCAAAAGTTAACCAGTACTCTCAATCATTCATCCCTTTCACTGGTAAACTCTGGAACTCCCTCCCTGCATCTGTATTTCCGAATTCCTACAACTTGTCTTCTTTTAAGAGGGAGGTATCAAGGCATTTGTTTCCCTAATTCTGGCTGACAGTTTTGGAACTTTTTACACTTTTTAGGGAGCCAGCACTCAAGTGGGCCTTTTTTTAACTTTCTTTTTTTTGTCCTTGGCTGGCCCTCTTCCCTACGTAAAAAAAAAAAAAAAAAAAAAATACTAGTTTAGGTGAGTACCCTCATCTAAACATATTAATCTCCTTCACAGGATGTCACAGGTACCGCACCTTCGGCTCTGACCAGCAGTGTATAAACAATTAAGAGGATAAAAAATTGAAGAGTAAAATATATTAAAAAAAAATTGCACAGCCAACAATAACAAAGCAAGCAAAAAAAAAAAAAGGTTGGGCAAAAGATTGTATTCAAGAGACCAACCTGTGTGTGTGCACTACGAGATGGAGAGGAAGGATTGGCAACACAGGTGGAAGCAAAGTAAGAGGAAAACTAGGAGGAGGAAGTGAAACAATGCTCTGAAGCCAATTGTACAGTATGGAGCTTAGTTGAGGCAAGTTGATTATTTAACTCTGGTTGGGTGTGTTTAATATAAAGTGCTTCTAATAGCTTGATATTTGTGTTGGAGTTGCCTCTCTGGAAAATTTTGAAGTTAGTTGCATCAAAAGGGGTGATCATTGTTATGTGAACGTACTCAGACAGCGGAAAAAGAGCGATTAGTTAATTGTTTACCAGTTCTAACAGAAAAACCTTTGTGCTCAGCTATCTTATGTGTTAGGTTTCTAGTGTCGTCTATGTATTGTGCCTTTCAGCATGAACAAATAAACTCATAAATGACGTTAGAGATGAGATTCGCCGGAACATTATTCTTGTATTTGAAAAAAAGAGACAATAGTATCAGTGTTTGTAAAATAAACATAAATTTAGTGTCAGGGTAATATGTTTTTAAAGAACTACTGAGAGTTTTTTTCTGATAGAGTAGCTCAGGTGACCATTAAAGGGTAATGTAATTTTTTTTTTTTTTTCACAGGAGTCGAAGAAGAGAGGGAGACATTAGTAAATTTGTTACAAGAAATTTTGAGATGGTCATGTTCATGATATTAGGAGGAAAGCCACTGTTGAGAAAAGATGTGGTAAGAAGCTGAATCTTCTCGTCAAATAAATCCCAAGAGGAAGTTAGGCTATAGCATCTGTCTTAATAAAATCATTGTGACTTGTCCTCCGATGACCTCCCTCTTCCTCCACACCCTTTTCTCTTCCTTTTCTATGTTATCCATCACCAGCCTTCACTTACGATATGTACAAACAAAAACTATAAAAAAAATAAATAACTGTGAAACTTTTTTTCTACGTTATCCATCACCAGCCCTTGCAAAACCAAAATTATACAGAAAAAAAATTACCATGAAATTTTTATAAACATGATTCATAGGTATCGATAGTCAAATTTTTTGATACTCGAACAGCCATTTGGAATGAATTAAGTTGGAATATTGAGTCTCCACTGTACATATATATATATATATATATATATATATATATATATATATATATATATATATATATATATACATATACATATATTTATATATATTGTACATACATACATAGAGTGTAGAAAACTGACTCAGACAAATGAAAGGAATAAAAATGAATGACAAGTTGGTACATTTTCCAACAAAGGTGTAGTTCAGTTTCATAAAACCTCACTTACCTAGGTTTGTATTCAACTACAAAATAATTCATGGGGCAGCCACCATCCTGCCAAGCATTCAGGTGCAGAGTAATAGATGATGAAGAAACTTCCACAAAGCGGTGCACTTCAGGAACCTCTGGCTTCTTGCCCTTTGTGCGGGTGTTGAGGACTTCTGAGGATTCACCTGTTCCAATCCTGAGAGACATATGCATCATCAGTATACAAATATACAAACTGGTGTTGCTTGCCATATTTTTATTAATGAAGAGGTCCTGTAGCAATTCACTCTGAAACTTCCAAACTCATCAACAATAATTTAAGAAGCTTTCCTTTCCTCTTCCATCCTTCTAAGTTCTCACCACAAGGCTGACATGCACTAACAAGTACCCACAACTATCATACACATTTCAGCTTCACCAACTTTAGTCGTAATGAAAACTTAAATTCTATAATACATTGCTGTTCTTTTAAGGTTAACCAATAAAGTTACTCCTTTCCTTCCTCCTCCTCTATCAATATCTAACTTTCTGATAACAACTCCAAACTTTGATTCAACTTTACAGGCTTTTTCCTTACAAAGTGTAAAAATTCAAAGTCACATGCTAATATACGATCATGAAAGAGAAGACTTACTGGTTGTAGGCAGAAGCATAAATCTGATATCGAGTTCCACACTGCAAAGACTCCAGTGTGTAGGTACGTGTGGATGCTGGCACCTGAACACTCTCCTCATTGCTGAACTCTGGTTTGTAATAGATGGTGTAGCCATGGATAGGGGTGGTGTCATCAGTCACAGAGGGACTGAGCTTCACTTCAATACTGTTTGTGGTCGCTGACTGGAGAATAATTTCCGGAGGATGGGGAGGAGCTACAGCCAGGAATGAAAGGATAACCAATAGAAAACTACTGTTCAGCACTCATTAACATTCTAAAAAAATATAAAGCAGGATGTCTCACTGTTCTAATAAAACTGTCATTAGACAATCTATAGGATATATATATATATATATATATATATATATATATATATATATATATATATATATATATATATATATATATATATATATATATATATATATATATATATATATATATATATATATATATATATATATATTTTTTTTTTTTTTTATTTTATTTTTTTTTTTCTTTCAATTTATACCATGTGGGCTTTTCACGGAAATTTATGGGCTAAAGGAGATACTTTTTTGGGGTACCTCCTATCTCAAAGCCCACCCACTAGGAAACCGTTGCCCCGAGTGAGGAAGCCCAACCTACATTTGGACCGTGGAAAGGATTCGAACCCATGCGCTTGGAGACCCCTCAAACCCCAAAGCACGCATGGTTCCACTGTACCATGGTGGCCACAAAAGGAACTTCAATGTTTGATCTTCTTGGTGGAAATAAAAATCTAATGTTAGTCATCTTCTATGCAAAAGCAGCAATAACATAGTCTACTTCATAGTCTATTCAAATGTCTCTCTAGCAATCTTTCTGTAAAGGTCTATTGAGGTGAAGAACATGAAGTGCAGTAGTGAATGCACACCCTGGATGAGCAGCTTGTGTGTGATTGTGTCCTGGCCGTAGGGGTTCTCCACATGGCAGGTGTATTCACCAGCATCATCACAAGAAACTTGATGGATGAGGAGGGAGCCCTCAGGGAGAAGGCGCATGTGGTCGTTGGGAGTGACAGGCTCACCACGAACTGTCCACCTGTCAAAAACATTAATGAACTGCTTTAAGTCAGTAGCATCACCTGGCCTGGGCATTCAGACCTTTATCCTTGGATGTTTTTTTTTGCCCTGGATAATTCAACTTCAGAAGAAATATAACAGAACTAAAAATTGAAAATCATGTAACCTCTCACATGTTTTAAAAATTGCAGAGGGGGAATATGACTTCGCTTCAGTCAAAATATATATTTTTTTGCTTTAATCCCTGTGTTATCTATATCTGTATCATCTTGTTTCTATTAATATAATATAATTTAATTTTGACACATTTTGATGTCACCACAAGGCTAGAGAAAGCACAGAAATAGAGCTTTTTTCCCAAGAAGTGTCTGGGCTCAGCTCCCAATGTTTTCACTCCCAAGAAATGCCCCTCTTTTAATCACTAAATATATTTTAGGTAAGCAAAGATGGAACGATAAAATCTGCTCAACCCTCAAAACAGTAGTTCATATTCTATCCACATAAGAATAGTATTTCTTTAGTGAACTTCTGAAATTCAATTACAAACTGTTTATTCTGTGATATACTGGTATGCTTCATACTAACATTATAACTGTGTTTAACCTTTGAAAAAAATATAAAATATTTTATATGATAAGAATTAGGCTTTACAAGTAAGTCTATGGAGTCTTCAAGCACAATATAATAGAAATTGCTGAGGCCTATGGCTCCTGGTATTATTTACTACCAGTAATTCCAAGTGAGGGTGTCAGTCTTGCAAGTGAGCATGAAGAAAGGCGAGTATAACAGAAGCAACTTGAAATGTCCACTGGTATATTTGATGCTCCTCTTAACAGCAGGTGATCATGTTCTAAGGACAGCCAGGAGTTGTTTGACTTGGTCAGGCAGACAAGCATATGAAGTCAACTAACTGATTCATACATCAAGGTATATAGAAGCTTCGGAAGGAAGTCAAACATGAAACAAGTGAAACAAGTTAAACTAACCCTAACCATTAAACCACTATCAAAGAAAAATACTTTTTAAGATAAATTACAATTCCAACATTAACTATACATTATCATCAAATATTACCTATACCTTATCATCACACACGTATCATTTCAGTATACTGAAGATAAACACATGTAAAATAAAAGTACAAGAATCCCTTTTATCATTGAAGGTGAATAGGTGATGTTGTGGCTGTAACACAATGTACCTGACATCAGGAATGGGAAGTCCAAAAACTTGGCACAGCAGTTTCACATCTTCCTTGTAGGTGGCCAAATACTCTTCATCAAATGATGCAATCTTAGCAGGTACTGTAAATGTCATTATTCAACAATTAGTGAAATAAATGCATGAAATGGATACATCATTCATGTACATCTATGTCACAAGATGTAACAAACATTGAGAAAGTTGAAAGCTAAAAACCTTTCTCAGTAAAATCTTAAGCTTATTTTTTTAATAACTTCTATCAATGATGGATAAAAACAAAATGGTTTAACCTCTTCACTCTAGGCAATAGAAAACGGCTCCCAGTGCCATATCCAGGCTGGGAGGTGGTGGGGGATACCTGACGCAGATGCAGCTCACTCGCTCTCTCTCTCTCTTTCTCTATGGAAATAAGAATGCTAATACACAATGGTATTTACAGCTTTCATTGAATTGATAAAATGACCATTACAGTTACCTTCGTTGGATAGCTTAAGGTGTGAAAGATCCGACATCTCTCCTTCTCCAACAGTGGTGGAAGCAGTCACCCAGAACACATAACCATCATGGTGTTTAAGTTCACTGGCCTCATAGCTGAGCTGAGATGGAAGCAGTTTCTGTCGGGTAGCCTGGAAACAGAAAATAATGTCAAACCTAAGAACCAAATGATGTTGCTAAAATACAGATACAATAGGGTGAAAAACAAAACATACATTCATACGCGCACACACACACACAGAAACACGGGACATCGTCGATGGCGGATGTGGTCGCTGAGCTCCAGAGCAATCATCTCTAATTCTACAGTTACCATTGCCTAAGAGTAACCAAGGTGGGAAAGGAGCTGGTAATGTTTGTCCCGTCTCCATATAGTCATGTAAACTGTTGATTAGCAAAATAATGTCCAGGGAAGGTAAATATAAACTATAGACTGCGTTTGAGCCATCAGCTGGTTTGTTTACATCTGCGCAACATGGCGGCCGTGAACTCGAAAGATGAATCAGACTTCACAGGATTTCAAGGAATAATGGAGAAGAGCGCTTATGTGAAGAAAATTCTGGAGTTGGAAGGTAAAATTGAAAACTGTTTGAAAAGTATGGGGGCCTGGAAACGAGTTATGACAATGTAATGAAGGAGTGTGCCGATATGAAGAAGGAAAATGAAGCACTGAAAGAGGAAGTTAAGCTAATTAAAGTGAATTGCGAAAAATGTGGAGAATCTCTAGGAAAAGTGATGGAGAAGCAGGCTGAATGGAAAAAAAGTCAGGAAGTGGAAAGAAAGGAGGTAAATTACAAAGTTGCAAGTCTGGAAAAGGAAATCAAAGAGTCTGGGGAGAAAACTTTGGGCCTTGCTGAAATTATAGATCAACAGATCATAGAAGAGAAGATTGCTGAGAAAGTGGTGAAGGTTATTAAATCAAATGAGACATTGGTGAGGGAAACTGTAGACAAAAAGAGATGTGTGGTGATATTTGGTGTGGAGGAGGATAAGACACCGAGTAAAATGGAGAGAGAAAAACATAAAAAGGTGATAAATAATATCATTAATGTGGTGCAGGAGGAGGAAAAGACCTAGTACAAGAAATAGAGGACTTCCATAGAATTGGAAAGTTCACAGGAGAAGGTATGAGGCCAATAAGAATCAAACTTAAGTCACAAAAGGATGTAGATGAATTGGTGGAGAAGTCATGGAGGCTAGCCCAGCAGGAAACAACAAGGAAGATTTGGTTGAGAAGAGATCTCGGTGAAAAGGAAAGAGAAATGTTAAATGAGTTGAGAAAGGAGGCTTTGAAAAAAATGAAGAGAGGACAGAAGAGGAGAAGAAAGAGTTTTTCTGGAGAATCTTGGATATGAGACTGAGGAAGTGGTTCATAACCCAGAAAAGTACAGCAAGAAAGGACTAAAGAAACTTACGTATGAGCGGAATGTAATGTATTCCAACATAAATGGAGTGATATCGGGATTTTAGAACTCAACGATTACTTGAGGACAAGAACCCAGATATTGTGGGTCTTACTGAAACAAAACTGAGAGAGGAGAAGACCTGATGATGGTTGGAGAAGGAAATATAATGTTTGGAAAAGAAATAGAGTAGGTAAGATGGGAGGAGGAGTGATGTTGCTGGTTAAAAAGATATAAAGGTGGATCAAGTGAAAGAAGGTATGGGAAAGGCAGAAGTGCTAAAGATCAGAGCAGAAACTAATGAAGGAAAAAGAGGCACTACATAGTGGTGTACGTACCACCTAAGACAAATGCATGGTCAGTACAGGAATATGAAGAAATGATAAGTGATACAGGAACATGTCTGGAAGAAATGTTGGGTGGCTGTGAACGAACTATAATGATGGGAGATTTTAATTGTAAAGAGGTGTGTTGGGAGGACTGGTCAATGGAAGGATCAGAGACAACATGGGAAATACACTATTGACACTGGCAATGGAAAATGTGTTAACTCAGTGGGTCAAAGAAGATACTAGGTTTGGAGGAGAGGAGCATCGTCAAGACTGGACTTGGTCTTTAGTACAGAGCCAATGGTCATTGAGGAGATGAGGGTGGAGTGCCCTTTAGCAAAGAGTGATCATGCAGTTTTGGAGTTCAAGGTGATAGATGAAGAGAAATCTAGAAGAAATGAAGAATATAAAGTGGGAAGATGGAATTATGCCAAGACAGATTTTGGAAACCTAAAGAAATTCTTTCAAGAGACAAATTGGATGAAATTCAAGAGTGCTAAGGAGCAAATGAAAAGTGGAAGGAATTTATAAAAATATACAAAGAAGGTGAGAAAAATTTGTACCAATAAGACAACATAGAGAAGTTGGAAAGCAGGACTGGTTTAACGATAGATGTGAAAAGGCTAGAACAAGAAAAGAGGATGCATGGAAGAGGTGGAGAAGGAAAAGACGGATTAAGCAGTGGGAAAGTTACAAAAGAGCAAGAAATGAATATGTGTTGATTAGAAGAGAAGAAAGAAAGAAACAAGAAAAGGATATAATTGATAAATGTAAAGACCAACCAAGGCTTTTTACAGACATGTGAACAACAACATCAAAAATAGAGAAAGTATTGAAAGTTTAGAAGTAAATGGAGTATGCAGTGAGGATCCCAGGAAATGGCAGAGGCTATGAATGGATGCTTTCGGAAGGTATTCACAAAGGAGACTGCTTTTGACAAACCACTGGTAATGGAACAGAAAGGGATTATGAAGGAGTTTCAAGTAACTGTGGAGGAGATCAAGAATATGATGGGGAGTTTAGAAGTGAGAAAAGCTGTGGGACCTGATGGGGTATCAGGATGGATTTTAAGAGAATGCAGGAGCAACTGGCAGAAAAAGTTTGTGAAGTAATTGATGCCTCATTAAGGGAAGGTGTAGTGCCCCAAGACTGGAAAAGAGCTAACATTGTCCCAATTTATAAATCAGGTAACAAGAGAGACCCATTGAACTATAGACCAGTGTCACTTACAAGTGTGGTAGCTAAGATGTGTGAGAGGGTGGTGAAGAATAGATGGACAGACTTCTTGGAGAAAAATGACATACTTTGTGAGTGTCAATTTGGTTTTAGAAAAGGGCGTTCATGCACGACAAACCTGATATGTTACTATTCGAGGGTGATAGATGTAATACAGGAAAGAGATGGTTGGGCTGATGGAATATATCTGGATTTAAAAAAGGCCTTTGATAAGGTACCACACCGGAGACTGATCTGGAAACTTGAAATGGTAGGAGTGCATGGCAGTTTACTAAAATGGATGGAAGACTTTTGGTAGGAAGAGAAATGAGAACAATAATTAAGGACAGACCATCAGAATGGGGCTTGGTGGAGAGTGGAGTTCCACAGGGATCAGTGTTGGCACCAGTAATGTTCGCGGTCTACATAAATGACATGGTGGATGGGGTGTCCAGTTATGTGAGCCTATTTGCAGACGATGCAAAATTGTTAAGAAAAGTGAGATGTGACAAAGATTGCGAACTACTCCAGGAAGACTTGGACAGAATATGGAAATGGAGCTGTACATGGCAAATGGAGTTCAACACGACAAAATGCAAGAAATTAGAGTTTGGCAAGAGTGAAAGAAGAATCAGGAGTATGTACAAGATAGGAAATGAAGACATAAAACCAGTCATGAAGAAAAAGACCTTGGGGTGACAATTACCAATGACCTATCGCCAGAGAGACATATAAACAAAATAATTGGAGAAGTATTGAACTTATTGAGGAACATAAGAGTGGCGTTCGTATATTTAGATGAAGAAATGATGAAGAAAATAATTACTGCAATGATAAGACCGAGGCTTGAATATGCAACAATACAGTGGGCTCGAACTTAAAGAAACACATAAGGAAACTAGAGAAAGTACAGAGGGCTGCAACAAAAATGGTGCCTGACTTAAGAGATTTGACTTATGAAGACAGACTGAACAGAATGCAACTTCCGACCCTGGAAAACAGAAGAGAAAGGGAGACCTGATAGCAATATACAGAGTGATGATTGGCATGGAAAAATGGATAGGGAAGATCTGTGTATGTGGAATGAAAGAATGTCGAGAGGGCATGGGAAAAAACTAAAATGGCCACTTATAGGAGAGATGTGAAAAAATATAGCTTCCCTCATAGAAGGGTGGAAGCATGGAATAGTTTAGACGTGGAAGTGGTCAACGCAAGGAATATTCATGATTTTAAGAAAAAGCTGGACATTAGTAGATATGGAGACGGGACAGTACGAGCATAGCTCTTTTCCCGTATGTTACAATTAGGTAAATACACACACACACACACACACACACACACACAGATGACTATGGTTAATACAATGGACCAGTGGGTAGAAGAGTCAACAAGATACAGGGAGGAAGAGGAACCATCGTTACTTGACCTAGTCTTCACAAAAAACCCGAGTCCCCTCCAATCATACAGTACCTTAGTCCAATGGGGAAAAATGATCATGTGACATTAGAGATAGAAATGCAGGAGGAAGATGAGATAAGTTATAGAGAGGACTATAAAGGAGAGAGATTAAATTATGCAAGAGCAGATTTTGAAAAACTAAGGAGTTATTTTGCTGATATTGAGTGGAGTAATATTATGTGCACGAAGACTATACAAGAGAAATATGACATATTCTTACAGGTATACAATGAAGAAGTAAAAAAGTTTGTTCCTGTTTCAGAAAAAAATATGTACATGGTACAATGCTAGATGCTTACAAGCAAAAAATGCAAAGGATTGTCAGATGCCCACATCATAAGTGAAATATGAGAAATATGAAGAAACAAGAAATAAAGAAATATGGATGTATATGATAGTTCGCCAGTATGCGGTGTGTAGCCGTATCCAGCCATAAAAGAGACTAGGAAGTGCAGGAAGGTCAAAAGGAAACATTTAATGACCCAGGCCAGTTGACCCAGGGCAGCCTGGGCAGACCCAGGTCAGGTAAACATTCTGTGGTGTTGTTGTCGTTCTTGGATGTTGTTCATACCACACGTGGAGTTCACGTGAGCTTGTACTTGATTGGTGAACGGTACATTCTGAGGGGCGTGTTGTGTGGGTCAAGACACGCCCCCATAAGTTCCTGAAGGGAAATTGTAGAGGATTGGGGCAGAGAGAGAGAGGAGAGAGGAAGCAGAGAGGACAACCGCGGCTCTAAGCGGGCCACCCTCGGCTGCATAGCTGAGGGCAGCGTTTTGTACTTCATATATAACCAGTAAGTGGAGCAATAAGTTGCAATGCAGTCTTTTGAGGTAAATTAGAATGGAGGAGAAATCATGATAGGAGGTTTAGGTATTATGTGGTATTAGTTATTATGGTTTATGTGTTTGTACTTTGGTTCATAATGATGTCGTTATATACTTGCGTTTTCATCTATGAGTAAGGGAATTTGTATACGGCTACCTACGTATGTGCATGTGTGTTACTCTGACGAATAAGTTACATAACATATTTACTAGTGTGTAATTGTGTACGAAGTTAACGTGGTTCCATGTATGGGTACCAAGAGAAAGAGATTACTTGTGGGAAGTCACTTGTGTGGAAATATCAATATTTGTCATTATATTTCGGTGGTGTTACATTGTCATTTTTGTTGAACGGAGTCAGGTAATTATATGTGTATGGTAATATATTTGGTGGTACGTCACGTGGTTGCTTGCATTCATGTACCAAGTAAAGGTCATTCTTATATACGGGTAGCTGGGAAAAGGGGTAATATTGTACGTACTACATATAACATAACATAACATAACATAACATAACATAAATAATAGGATAACAAAGGGCCACCAGGGCCCATCTAGGTTATCCTGTATCAGTCGCACAGCGACCTCGTCATCAGTACTTAAAGATACACTTACAAGTACACAATACATTATATACTAATTCTAAATATTTGGCCCATTAACAGGGCTAAGTCCTGCAGCGAAATCCTCTACAATTTGTGGTCCCCATACATGGGGATCATGTCTTATTTAACTATAGTAAATTTCTTATAAAACTATCATGCAGTGCTATACATAATTATAAATCTAATAAATTTAAGTGCTTATCTAATCTGTTTTAAACATTGTCAAACTAGTGCTATTTACAACTGTCTCTGGCAATGCATTCCAGAAGTCTACCACTCTATGACTAAAGAAATATTTTCTTATATCTAACCTGCAGCCTTGCTTTCTAATCTTCCTGCCATGATTTCTAGTCCTATTTCCCTCCTCTAAGGTAAAGAAAGATCTCACATCTATGTAGTTTGTATCTGAGAACATTTTAAATAACTCTATCATATCCCTCTTATACATCTCCTCTCAAATGAAAACATGTTTAATTCCTTTAATCTATCTCTATACTCCAGGCGCTTTAATGCTGGTATCATCCTAGTTGCTCTTCTCTGAACTGCTTCTAACATGTTGATATCCTGCCTATAGTGGGGTGACCAGGCCTGTATGCAATACTCTAAATGGGGCCTAACATAGGAATTATATAAGCTACGCACCACTTCCTTACTTTTATAACTAACATTTCTATTTATAAAACCCAGGATCCTATTTGCCCTATTTCTTGCTTCTAAACATTGCTTTGAAAATTTCATAGTCCTGTCTATCACTACTCCTAAATCCTTTCCTTCCTCTACTGCCTCTAGCCAACATCCCTCCATCTCATAGTTAAAGTTTGTGTTGTCTTTACCTAAATGCATAACCTGACACTTATCAGAATTAAACTCCATCTGCCACCTGTCTGCCCATGCTATCAGCCTGTCCAGGTCTCGTTGTATTCTGTAATTGTCCTTTTCGCCCTGTACTGCACATGCTATCTTAGTATCATCTGCAAACTTTGATACTTTGCTACTAATTCCTATATCTAAATCATTAATGTACACCAAGAAAAGAAGAGGTCCTAGCACTGATCCTTGGGGTACCCCACTAACCACTTCCTTCCACTCAGACATTGCCCCATTTAATACTACTCTCTGTTTCCTATCAGAAAGCCATTCACTAATCCAGTCAACTAACTGATAAATAAAGCACCGTGTTCAGATGTTGTAATACGTTATGAAGATATAGTGGATGATGTTTGAAGTGAAATCCGTTTTGATGCGAGAATATGTACGAGATTAATGTAATTCTTAAGGATGTTGTAAGAGAAATTGTAGTAATTGCAGTGGAGAAGGCAACAGAAAGAGTTGTGATTGTTACTTGTCGGCACCGTATCGAACATCTTATGTATAGATATTATTTTTGTTAATTAAAGATAGAAAAAACCTTTGACTATTTATAGCCAGTAGCTAGAGAATTTGTGCAATGTCGTGCAACAGCTTGTAACACGACAGGATAAAGCGTGGAAGAAACTTTTAAAGCAGGGAAATTACTATAATAGTCGGCAGTACAAAGATACTAGAAATGAATATATTAGAGTAAGGAGAGAGGAAGAAAGTTTGAGAAGGATATAGTGAATAAAAGCAAGGATGAACCAAAACTTTTCTATAAGTTTATAAATGGCAAAACAAAGAATAAGAAAAATAAGGAAACAATTGAAAAAATAATTAAAGAAGTAAAGACATACTAAACAAAGAAAGAAATCTGTGAAATAATGAATGAGAGCTTCAAAACGGTATTCACTGAAGAAGATGACTTCACAGAACCTAATAGGACATTGAATTGCCTAGGATTACAAGAAATTGCAGTTCATAAAGAGGATATTGGAAGATTACTGGACAAGTTGGAAGTCAGGAAAGCAATGGAGCCAGATGGTGTATCAGGCTGGGTGTTAAAAGAATGTAAAGAGCAAGTACTGGAGCCAATTTGGGAAATAATTAAAAGTTCAATAAATGAAGGGAAAGTTTCACTAGAGTGGAAGAGAGCCAACGTAATACCGATATTCAAAGGAAGAAAGGCAACTGAACCACCAAACTACAGACCAGTGTCACTTACAAGTGTCATAGGGAAGTTATGTGAAATAATTATCAAAGAAAAATGGGTTAAATTTCTACAAGAGGAGCAAGTCATATCAAACAGACAATTTGGGTTCAGGACAGGGCGGTCATGGAGGAGGAGGTAGTAGACATCTACCAAAACAATAACTTACTCCCAGTGAGATCTAATAGCACTAGTTCAGGAGGTGCTGTGAACCTTCCATTAAAGCTAGTTGTGATCTCGTTGAATGTTTCCCTTTGTGTCTCACAACTCAAGGGGGTAGTCACAGCCTACCCTATAAAGACAGCTCTCCTTCTTCATACAAAACTACATGCCTACTTACCACACATAGACCCTTCACTTCAAATCAAAATTTAAAAGAAAAATGGGACCCAAAATAAACAACGCCTTGGAGTCCCCCTCTGGGGAGGAGACCAAAAATGTCCCCAGGTCGGACACCTCTCCTGTTGAAGACCACAAATGCCTTGACACTTCTCTCAACTTTTTCTACATTAACTTCTGCAACATTCGTGGTCTTAGATCTAATTTTCAATCTGTGGAACACCACCTCTCCTCTACTAAACCTCATCTTTTTTTCGTCACCGAAACACAGGTATCTGAGGCAACTTACAGTAGCCCCTTCTCTGTTCCCACCTACTTTCTCTATTTTCATTTTCATTCCAAAGCTGGATGTTGCGTCTATGTACGCAACGATTTAACTTGCTCTCGTGCCCACGCTCTTGAGTCTTCCGAATTTTTCACCATCTGGCTACGACTTAACAGTCACTCTCAAACTAAATTCATCTGTGCTGTTTATCTCTCCCCTAACTCTTCTTACTATAGTAATTTCTTCGACTACTTAACTTCTAAAGTGGAGCACATTCTGTCCCTCTACCTTTTCGCTGAGATTTCCATTCTTGGAGATTTCAATGTTCACCACCAGCTTTGGCTTTCCTCTCCCCCTTCACTGACTACCCTGGTGAATTAGCCTTCAACTTTGCTATCCTCCATGACCTAGAGCAACTGGTGCAACACCCTACTCGTATTCCTGACCGTCTTGGAGACACGCCCAACATTCTTGATCTCTTCCTCACCTCTAACCCTTCTGCTTATGCTGTCACCCTTTCATCTCCGTTGGGCTCCTCCGATCACAATCTCATTTCTGTATCTTGTCCTATTTTTCCAATCCCTCCGCAGGATCCCCAAAAGTGAAGGTGCCTCTGGCGTTTTGCCTCTGCCAGTTCGGGGGACCTGAGGAGGTATTATGCTGATTTTCCCTAGAATGATTATTGCTTCCGTGTCAGAGACCCATCTCTTTGTGCTGAATGCATAACAGAGGTGTTAGTATCTGGCATGGTGGCGTACATTCCTCATTCTTTTTCTCAGCCTAAACCTTCTAAACCTTGGTTTAACTCAGCCTGTTCTCGTGCTATACATGATAGAGAGGTTGCCCACAAAAGGTACTTGAGCCTTCCATCTCCTGAATCTCATGCACTTTATATCTCTGCCCGGAATCATGCCAAGTCTGTTCTTCAACTTGCCAAACACTCTTTCATAAAGAGGAAATGTCAAAATCTTTCAAACTCAAACTCTCCTCGTGACTTCTGGCATCTAGCCAAAAACATCTCAAATAACTTCACTTCTTCATCTTTTCCTCCTTTATTTCATCCTGATGGCACCACTGCCATCTCTTCTGTCTCTAAAGCTGAACTCTTTTCTCAAACTTTTGCTCACAACTCCACCTTGGACAATTCTGGGCTTGTCCCTCGCTTTCCTCCTCCCTCTGACTATTTCATGTCTACAATCAAAATTCTTCGTAATGATGTTTTCCATGCCCTCGCTGGCCTAAACACTCAGAAGGCTTATGGACCTGATGGGGTCCCTCCTATTGTTCTCAAAAACTGTGCTTCTGTGCTTGCACCTTGCCTGGCCAAACTCTTCCAACTTTGTCTATCGACTTGTACCTTTCCTTCCTGCTGGAAGTTCGCCTACATTTAGCCTGTTCCTAAAAAGGGTGACCGTTCTAACCCCTCAAACTACCGTCCTATAGCTTTAATCTCTTGCTTGTCTAAAGTTTTTGAATCTATCTTGAATAGGAAGATTCTCAAACATCTGTCACTTCACAATCTTCTGTCTGATCGCCAGAATGGCTTCCGTCAAGGTTGCTCTACTAGTGATCTTCTGGCTTTCCTTACTGAGTCTTGGTCATCCTCTTTTTGAGATTTCAGTGAAACTTTTGCTGTTGCGTTAGACATATCAAAAGCTTTTGACAGAGTCTGGCATAAAGCTTTGATTTCAAAACTGCCCTCCTACGACTTCTATCCTTCTCTCTGCAACTTTATCTCAAGTTTCCTTTCCGACCGCTCTATTGCTGCTGTGGTAGACAGCTACTGTTCTTCTCCTAAACCTATTAACCCCTTCAATATGGTGACACCTATGTAGGCATCATGAAGCCCCAGTAGCATATACGGTGACGCCTACATAGACGTCATATTTCTTTTCTGAGCTTTCTTCAGTTCAGTTGTCCCGTATAGTGTGTTGGATACCAACTACACACGCCGTATGCTGTCTTTGAAATCCTAGTGCTCCTCCCACCATCCTTGTCTCCACCAATCACTAAAGATAAGCTACATGTGTCCCGCCTTGTGTCTAAAATTACCCAATGGCACAGACTGTTCCCATCTCTCTCTCTCTCTCTCTCTCTCTCTCTCTCTCTCTCTCTCTCTCTCTCTCTCTCTCTCTCTCTCTCTCTCTCCATTCCCTCCCTCCCCATCTCCCTTTCCTCCCTCCCCATCTCCCTTTCCTCCCTCCCCATCTCTCTTCCTCCCATCTCCTTCTCGAAGATAAGTTACATGCGTCCGTCTTGTAACATTCGTGGAACACACACACACACACACACACACACACACACACACACACACACACACACACATACAAAAAAACAAAAATTTCTAATCTCTCTCTCTCTCTCTTTCGTTTCCTTCTCCTTCCTCCCTCCCCTCTTCCTCTCGAAGATAAGCTACATGCGTCCGCTCGTGTCTAAAATATTAGCAAATGTCTCTCTCTCTCTCTCTCTCTCTCTCTCTCTCTCTCTCTCTCTCTCTCTTTTCTCCGAAGAGAGAAGCGTCCACTTTCCTCTTCGAAGGCGATATAGTGACTCAAAAAATAGCAGCATAATACACAAAGATGACAAGTATGACAAGCTTGCACGAGTTTTCCGGCTCGGGCGCGTGGCACTACCACCCGTATATCATACAGGCGGGCTTTTTTAACATCCAGCGCGAAGGGGTTAATAGTGGTGTTCCTCAGGGTTCTGTCCTGTCACCCACTCTCTCTCTATTATTCATTAATGATCTTAACCAAATTTCTTGCCCTATCAATTCCTACGCTGATGATACCACCTTACATCTTTCCACGTTCTTTCAGAGACGTCCAACCCTTCAGGAAATCAACAGATCACGCGGGGACGCCACGGAACGCCTGACTTCCGATCTTTCTAAGATTTCCGATTGGGGCAGAGAAAATCTAGTAGTTTTCAATGCCCCAAAAACTCAATTCCTCCATCTATCAACTCGACACAACCTTCCAGATAATTATCCCCTCTTCTTCAATGACACTCAACTGTCTCCCTCTTCCACAATGAATATCCTCAGTCTGTCCTTTGCTCATAATCTTAACTGGAAACTTCACATCTCATCTCTAGCTAAAACAGCTTCTATGAAGTTAGGTGTTCTGAGGCGTCTCCGACAGTTTTTCTCGGCCCTCCAACTGCTTACTCTGTATAAGGGCCTTATCCATCCCTGTATGGAGTACTCTTTGCATGTTTGGGGGGGTTCCAGTCACACAGCTTTGCTTGATAGGGTGGAATCAAAAGCTCTTCGTCTCATCAACTCCCCTCCTCTGACTAACTGTCTTCAGTCTCTTTCTCACCGCCAAAATGTTGCATCCCTTTCTATATTTTATCGCTATTTTCATGGTAACTGTTCTACTGATCTTGCTAACTGCATGCCTCCCCTCCTCCTGCGGCCACGCTGCACAAGGCTTTCTTCTTCCTCTCATCCCTATTCTGTCCAACTCTCTAATGCAAGAGTTAACCAGTACGCTCAATCATTCATCCCTTTCACTGTTAAACTCTGGAACTCCCTCCCTGCATCTGTATTTCCGAATTCCTACAACTTGTCTTCTTTTAAGAGGGAGGTATTTGCTCCCCTAATTCTGGCTGACGGTTTTGGCACTTTTTGAAGTCTTTGGAGAGCCAGCGCTCAAGTGGGCCTTTTTCTAACTTTCTTTTTTTTGCCCTTGGCTGGCCCTCTTCCCTATGTAAATAAATTAAAAAAAAAAAATAAATAAATAAATAAAAAAAAAGGGGTATCAAACTTATTAAGCTTCTACTCCAGGGTTATTGCAGGACTTGAAAACAAAGATGGATGGGTAGACACAGTATACCTGGACATTAAAAAGGCATTTGATAAAGTCCCACACGGAAGACTTCTTTGGAAACTAGAGATCATAGGAGGACTGCGTGGAACCTTGCTCGAATGGACAAGACATTATTTGAAGGATAGAGAAATGAGAACTGTGATCAGAGATACATACATACTCATCTTAGAGTAAAGTAACTAGCGGGGTGCCACAAGGGTCAGTGTTAGCCCCCATTATGTTTCAAGTTTATGTAAACGACATTCACATTGGAGTAAACAGCTATATGAATTTATTCGCTGATGATACAAAGTTGCTAAAAGTTATCAAAACCAGAGAAGACTGTATACTGCTACAGGAAGATTTAAATAAGGTCTATGAATGGAGCAAGAAGTGGAAATTAGAGTTTAATCCCAAGAAATGTCACATAATGGAACTAGGAAAGAGTAAGAGAAGACCACTATGGAACTATCTGATGGGAGAGGAGCAAATAACGAAGACTAAAGAGGAAAACCATCTTGGAGTGATCATACAATGAAATCTGAGCCCTGATAAACACATAAATAAGATATTTGGACTATCATATAGGATGTTGACTAATATAAGAGTGGCATTTCATTACATGGATGATGAATAAAATCATCACAAGCATGATACACCCAAGGCTGGAATATGCAGCAGTGGTATGGTCTCCAAGTTCAAAAAAAGATATAACAAAACTGGAAAGAATACAGAAGATTGCTACAAAGATGGTGCCGGAATTAAAGGACCTCACATATGAAGAAAGACTGAAGGAAATGAGACTGGCAACCTTACAAGATAGAAGAGAACAGGGGGACCTAATAACAATGTATAAGATAGTAAATAATATTGAAAAGATAGACAAAGAAGACCTGGTGCTGTTGGCGGAAGAGGATGGAAGGACAAGAGGACATGAAAAGTAGATCAGGATGAGGCAGTGTGTGAAGGATGTTGGAAAATACATAGGATGTTGACTAATATAAGAGTGGCATTTCATTACATGGATGATGAATAAAATCATCACAAGCATGATACACCCAAGGCTGGAATATGCAGCAGTGGTATGGTCTCCAAGTTCAAAAAAAGATATAACAAAACTGGAAAGAATACAGAAGATTGCTACAAAGATGGTGCCGGAATTAAAGGACCTCACATATGAAGAAAGACTGAAGGAAATGAGACTGGCAACCTTACAAGATAGAAGAGAACAGGGGGATCTAATAACAATGTATAAGATAGTAAATAATATTGAAAAGATAGACAAAGAAGACCTGGTGCTGTTGGCGGAAGAGGATGGAAGGACAAGAGGACATGAAAAGTAGATCAGGATGAGGCAGTGTGTGAAGGATGTTGGAAAATACAGTTTTCCACACGAACAGTGGAAAAATGGAATGCATTGGATAATGGAATTGTTGCAGCACATAGTGTACATAACTTTAAAGAAAAATTAGATAAATGGAGATATGGAGACAGAACACTATGAGCCCCGCTCGAACCCTGTACAATACAACTAGGTAAATACACACAAGAGTGCCACCATATCAACAAGACGTGTGAAAACAGCTCCCACTTCAGTAGGTGTTGGGGCCTGACCTAGATGTATGTACAGGGGGAAGAGAGGGCCATAGGGTTCTCCTGTCTTCAAAATAAATAAGATTTGGATACCATACAGAGCAGAATATGGAGGGAAAAGCGGAGCTAGGTGGTGTGGCCAAATGTACAGGACCAAAACAAACGCCATATTTTGAAAACCAAAGGTTTATAGAAACACCAATTGGCCTGAAGAGACTGAGTGATGCTAATACAGACAAAGATTTTTCTGGACTTAGAGAGGAAAGAGGTAATATGAGGAGGCTGATAAACGTGGAAAAGGAGATAGGATACATGAAGGAGGCAATGTCAAGTATGATGGAAAAACAAGACAAATTAATAAAGGAAAATACTGAACTAAACGTGAGATTAGAGAAATGTGAGAAAGTAAGGGAAATAAATCAAGAGATAAAGGAGGAGATGCAGGAGATAAAGAAACAAAACTATATACTAAAGGCTACATGTTGCAACTATGAAGATTCCTTAAGGAGCCTACAGAAAAAAAAATTCAGGATGGGGAGGATAAAGTAGAGAATGAAATGGGTGAAAGTAAATTAGAAGAATTAAGAAATACATGGAAACAGGAATAGGAAAAGGAAAAAGTTAAATTTTCAGAGGTATTAAGGAAGCAAAAATTCAGGAAAAGACAAAGGACACTGTTATATGAGTAATTAAGGAGAAAGAAGACCTAGTGAGAGACACAGTGGACAAAAGGATATGTATCTTATTTTTTGGGATAAAGGCAAAAAAAATACAAGCAAGTTCATGAGAGCAAGAAGGGAGACAATTGGCCAAAACTATTATCAAACAGGTCCAGGACAGCACTCAGGAGTAGGACCAGGAAATGGAGAATATGATTAGGTTAGGAAGATTTAGTGAAAGGGTTAAGAGACCAATGAAAGTGAGAATGAGATCACAATGGAGGAAATTATGACAAGTAAAAGGGAAACTGACTGATGATACTGAATTTAAGGATATATGGATAAAAAGAGATATGAACCTGGAAGAGAGGGAAAAGGAGAAAGTGGTAAGAAATTAAGCTAAGGAAAAAACGATAATAGGACAGAGATCAAGAAAAAGAATTTCTATTGCAGGATTCTAGATACGAGACTAAAGAAGTGGTATCGTCAGAAAGAGGAGGAGGTCATGGAAGAGGCAAGAAATTAAGAGTGACTTATACTAACATACATGGGTTGTTATCCAGTGTATTGGAGGTAAGATATTATTTTAAAGAAAAAAAAGACCAGGTGTAATGTGCATAGTAAAAGCAAAACTACAAGAAGAGATCCATGTTAGCTTTAAAGAAGAGGTATATAATAGCTGGAGAAGAAATATGAAGGGAAAATGGGGAGGAAGAGTTCTAGTAATAGTTTGTGATAATATATGTGTGGAGAAAGTACACTATGGGGATGGCATAGTAGAAATTATTGAAGTAACAATCAAGACAGAAGAAGGGAAAAAACAGAGAATCATATCCAACAAAGGTGCCACTGAAGACAAATGCATGGATAACAGAACATAGAAAAATATAAGGAGAGGTGATAGAGTGCTTGGATAATATGATAAGAAGAGATGGAAAAATACTGTTAGTAGGAGATTTTAACTGTAAAAAGAGTAAACTGGAGAGACATGGAAGTAATGGGTAATGCTGGATTATGGAGCGAGGAGTTGTTACAGTTAACTATGGTGAATACACTGGATCAGTGGGTGGAAGAATCAACATGGTACAAGGGGGAGAAGAAAAACCATCATTGCTTGACCTAGAATTCACAAAGAAGCCAGAGCCCCCTCCTAGCATACAGTACCTTAGTCCAATGGGAAGAAGTGACCATGTAACACTAGTATTGGAAGTACAGGAAGATGTGATAACATACAGCGAGGAATACAAAAGAGAGAGATTAAATTATGCAAAAGTGAGTTTTGAAAAATAAAGAAAATTTTTTGGTGAAATAAATTGGAGGAACATTATGAACGGAAGGACAGTACAGGGGGAAATATGAAATATTCTGAGAGAAATAACGAAGGTGTGATGAAATATATACCTATCTATAGAGTAAGGAAAAGTATACAAGCTTGGTACAATGGCAGATGTGTAGAAGCTAAAAGGAAAAAGATAAAGCTTGCAAGAAACTCAAAAAGCAGAGAAATGAAAACAACAAGCAGCAGTACAGGTAACTCTTGATTTATGCATGTTTAATTTACACATTTTTGTTAATACACGACCAAAAAAATATTATAATCAATTAAATTTGCACAATCGGTTTGCATATACACGATTTGGCCCAACTGCATTTTCAAACTGTGCGCCAGAGAGTTCTGCAGCTAGCTGATAGGTGGGAGCTCCACTGCTCCTTCCTCTTCTCGCACCTCATTTGCAGCCTGCCAGCACTGAGTACAGATGCAATCTCTTCAATTTGCCTTGAAGGACTGGCCATGACAGCCAAGAGGCTCGCTCAATGAAGCACTTGGAAAAATAAGAGGTCTTGCCATGCTCAAGGAAATGGACTCCAATGTGAAACAGAGCAGCACAGTGACAAGAAAACCCATGGACACACTCTTCTGCTACACAGTGATGCAAAAAGAATTTTGCAAGAAAAAGTGCCAGACCACCATGCTGCAGTTTTTCAAGAAAAACACCAGTGGAAGATGTAGTACTACAAGAGGATGTGGACGATCCTGTCAAAGCAGTGGAAGCAGAGGAAGCAGAAGTGAATGATGATGTCCTTGACTTGGAGGTGGACAGCGACGGCGAGTGCTTGTAAGGAGTCAAGACTTTGGCGTCCTGCATTTATTTTTTTACTAGTGTTTACTTTCATACTGTGGAGCTATTTCTGATAAGTGGATTTTTGATAAAGTGGAAAAGCTCAGAGGAAGATGGTGACTGACTGTGATGTGAGTGGTGAAGGCAGTGACTTAGTGAGTGTTGTGTTTACGTATTCTTTGTTTTGTTGTTTTCTCTTATTATTTCTTGCTTTTCCTTTTACAGTAGAGCTCCAACTTTCGCGACAACCACTTTTGCGATTCTCTGTTTCGCGGTATCTTGTATCCGGCGATATTTATACTTCCCTCTCTACCCGCAAGCTGAGCAGCAACTATTTTCTGCCTTCTTGGATGACGTCACGGTGTTTTCGTCACAGTCTACTGCTTCCCGCCATTGTGTTCTTACTTGTTTTTATGGTCGTGCTACCTTGACTCTTCTGGTTACCAGCTACAGAGGCGAATTCTCATGAACTATGGCCACATGTGCGCCTGATGGTGCGGGGGGCGCCCCTAGTGATACCAGCAAAGAAAGCAAGAGCCCAGGACCTACAAAATTAGGAGGGAAAGTTAAAAGGTGTGAGTACAGAGTTGGTGTGAAAAAGCGGCAGTATGATAATGAAATGAAAACTAAAATAATGCAGCAGATTGACCAAGGTGCTAGAAATGTGGAGATTTGTCGTACGTACAATGTCCCCGAATCTACAGTGTGTAGTATGAGGAAGCAGAATAGTGAAATCAAGAAAAATCTGGCTCTAGCAAAGAAATATTTTACCCCTAGTGGTGTGGGGAACCATTCTGGGGGTGAGAGAAGCATGAAAACTGTTACTGATTATAACAAGGTGATGATAATTTTAGAACATTATCTATTGAGGTGGATAAATCGACGAAATGATGAAGGTGCTAGCGTAACTGGGCCCCAGATTCAGGACCAAGCCCGTGTTCTGTACAATGCTGTAATCAAGAAAATGAATCTTAAAAACCCCCCACCCTTCACTGCATCCCGTGGTTGGCTTCATCGTTTTAAGAATAGGGTGAAGGTGAAATATGCTGTTTATCAGGGTGAGGCCCAGTCTGCAGATGAATCTGCTGCCTCTAGCTTCCCTGCAGTAGCCCAACAACTGATAAAAGATGGCAACTATTCCTTGGCGCAAATATATAACGCTGATGAAACTGGCGATACTGGAAAAGATCACCAAAGTCCACGTTTATTTCTGTCTCTGAAAAGCAAGCTCGTGGAGTAAAAATGGCCAAAGACCGATTTACTGCACTGCTAACTGCTAATGCCGATGGAACACACAGAATGAAACCCCTAATTCTGTATCACTCTAAGCGCCCTCGCCCCTACAAAAATGCAAACATGGACAAACTTAAGGGCTACATATGGAGGTCAAATGCCAAGGGGTACATGACCTCTGCTTTATCACTGGACTGGTTTGATAACTGTTTCGTGCCGGAGGCAAAAGCGCACTGCCAGGCTAACAATTTGGATTTCCGTGTGTTGTTGTTCATGGATAATGCACCAGGGCATGCACGTTTCCTTGTAGGCCGCCATCCATCGGTACAAGTAGTTTTTATGCCCCCAAATACAACATCAAGGATTCAGCCCATGGACCAGGAAGTAATTGCCAACACTAAATTACCGTTTTATCAAGACGTGCACGGGAGAATGAGAAAGGCAACAGACAGCCAGGCGGAACTTTAGGAGCTTCAGGAACTTCAGGACCTTGAAACAGATGATCATGCAACTTCATCACCGTCCTCAGACCGCGAAAGTGATTGTGATGACCTTGCTAGCACCTCTACATCATCTGACACAGTCACAGTAAAACAATTCTGGCGCCAGTTTAACATCCGGCTGGCAGTTGAGGCTTTTGTTAAGGCTTGGGAAACTCTCACAATTGCCACCCTAAAACATGCATGGAAACCGCTACTCCCACAGATGATCGCTGCCCAGGGAGACAGGCAGCAGACCGAGCAGTTGTTGGCAGAGACAGTCGAGGTGGTATGGCAGGTTAGAGGCCCAGGGTTTGCCGATGTTACAAGGGAGGAAATGCTGGAGTTAGTCAACTACAACCAAGAAAATAATATTGAAGACCTGCTGGAGGAGGACAACATGGAAGGGGACCATATCGAGCAACCTGAACAACAACAACAACTTCAGCAAGATCGTTCACCATCAACAGCCGTACTGTCATCATTGTTACTTAACTTTGAGTCCTTGACTGAACAGATAGAGCCCTTAGCCTTTGAACACAAACAGAAAATCTTGGCTAGCTTAAAAAACATCACTGATACCTTTGGGAACTTTTTAATGAAAAAATTTATGAAGGGCAACAGGCATTAATCACCTGCTACCTCCAAAGGCCAAGGGAAGTGGCAGAGGGTCTTTTGGAAGCACAAGGGGAAGCTGATGAGGGAGCAGAACCAACGGAAGATGCTGAGCTCGACATGGATGAAGATTTCTCTGGATTTATTTGAGAACAAATGGCAGATGTGGAAAGGCAACACAGAGTGGAATTGTTACGTCAGAGACTGGAAGAGGAAGAAATGCAGAATGGTGGAGACAGTGTCGGCGGCGGTGGTGTCGGCGGTGGTGGTGGCGGTGCAGCAGCAGTGCAGCAGCAGCAGCAGTGGGCCCCAGTAGGTGGCCACCATAACCATACATCAAGCACCTCATACTTGTATATTTGCTAAGTATTACTACATTCATACAGTGTAAGGTGTTTTTATTTGATGTACAATTGTATTTCATAATAGAATGTATTTGTTTGTCAGATTTATATGGAGATATAGGTATTTTATGGATAGCTCCAGAACCGATTATTATTTTTTCCATAAGGTCAATGCCCCCACTTTCATGGTTTTCACTTTCGCGCCGATTTTCTGGCACCAATTAGGCGCGAAAGTTGAGGTTCTACTGTACTTTAAATACACTTCTGGTATCTAGAATGGTAAATAATAAAAACATGTTAATTTAACCAAATAAATAGAGTATTTTGCATGAATTATTTTGGACCACATCTCGCATCCCCCATATTATCTATTGTTTCTTATGAGAATTACATGTTTATTTTACACAAATTTTGAAATACGCAATGCCTCTTGGAACGCATCTATCATGTAAATTGAGTTACCTGTATAAGGATGCAAGAAATTAATATATTAGAGTAAGGAAAGAGGAAGATAGAAACTTTGAGAAAGATGTGGTGAAAAAAAGCAATGATGAACCCAAGATTTTTTACAAATTTATAGATGGTAAGATAAAACATAAGGAAGCAACAGAAGAAATAGTTAAAGGAAGGAAGACATACTAAACAGAAGAGGAAATGAGTGAAATAATGAATGAGAGTTTCAAGACTGTTTTCATTAAAGAAGAGGATTTTACAGAACCAAATAGGACAAGAAATCATAGTTCACAAAGGAAAAACTGGAAGACAACAAGAAAATTTGGATGTCACAAAAGCAATGGAACTGGATGGTGTGTCAGGCTAGGCACAAAACGAATGTAAAGATCAATTGTTAGAACCAGTTTGGGAAATGGTTACAAGCTCATTAAAAGAAGGGAGAGTATCACTGAAATGGAAAAGAGCCAATGTAATCTTAATATTCAAAGGAGGAGAGTCAACTGAGCCATTAAATTACAGACCAGTGTCACTTACATGTGTTGTGGGGAAGATATGTGAAATTGTTATCAAAGAAAAATGAGTTAAATATCTGGAAGAAAAACAAGTTATATCGAACAGACAATTTGGGTTCAAGACAGGAAGGTCATAAAAGTCAAATTTATTAGGTTTGTACTCAAGAGTAAAGAAAGTACCAAAGAGCAGAGATGGATGGGTGGACACTGTGTATCTGGACATAAAAGAGGCTTTTCTTAAAGTCCTCCATTACAGACTATTTTGGAAATTAGAGAACATAGGAGGACTGAGTGGAATAATATCAAACTGGATAAGGGATTAATTGATGGACAAAGAGATGAGAACTGTTACCAGGGATACATACTCATCCTAGAGTAAAATATCAACTGGAGTGCCAAAGGGATCAGTGTTAGCCCTCATTATGTTCCACGTATATGTAAACGACATATGATATGGAGTGACCAGCTATATAAATTTATTTGCTGATGACGCAAAGTTGTCAAGAATAATTAAGACCCAAGAAAAATGTTTGCTACTGCAGGAAGATACAGACAAAATTTATGAGTGGAGTAAGAAGTGGAAGTTGGAATTCAATGCCAAGAAATGCCATGTAATGGAATTAGGAAAGAGTAAGAGAAGACCAGTAAGGAACTATTTGATGGGAGGAACAAATTATGAAGACTAAAGAAGAAAAAGATCTGGAAGTGATTACACAACAAATGCTGAACCCCAAAAAACATACAAGTAAGATATTTGGAACAAATAAAACGTTGAGTAATATTAGGGTGGCATTTCACTACCTGGACATGGATATGATGAAAAGAATTATTACGAGTATGATAAATCCACAGTTGGAATATGCAGCAGTGGTGTGGTTGTCAGGCTTGAAAAAAAATACAGTAATACTTTGAGATACAAAGACCCCAACATACAATTTTTTTTATATACGACGAAAAATTTCACATAATCTATGCCTTGAAATACGAAGATATCTTTAACCCGTACAGTGTCAGCAGATCTGAGACTTTGTGATTTCGCCAGTGCTGGCCACATCATGGATTTTTTTTTTTTGCTAAACCAGTCTTAAATGATGTGAAACAAATGTAAATGACACTCATTCCTCCCAGAACTGACTGGAAGTGGTATTAATTGGTGCGAGATGTTTTGCGCTAAGGTTAGCGACTTAGCAAAGCCTTATGTGACTAGTTTATTCGCTTCCTTGTTTCTCACCAGTCGGTCCCCAAGTTGGACACATGCATAATATTGTTCCTGAGTTGAAAGAAAAACAACATGTCATTTTGCTGTTTGGGAGTGTTTGTGGCTAAAAATAAACAAGAGTTATCGCGAGGGAGTGTTGCCTTTCGCGGTGCAAATATTTTCTGAGTAATATGGACTTGTTTTTCCTTATAACAAAGCAATTGGAAAATTCTTATTTATATCATACAAAGTTTTCACTACCACAATATAACAGTTACCAAAAACATCTGAAATGGTGAGAGTAAGTAATGGAAATTACGCTGCGTTCATATTAGCGGAGTTGAGGCGTCAGTTTACCGCTACACCGAGCTGAAGGCAGCAGAAACTGCTAAAGTTCAGATATGTAATAAATAAATACAGGAAGCATTCATGTTAGCAAGGACGAGGAAGCAGCATGAGCAATGTCTACAGTGCATGATGGCAGTATACTGGTAGGTTTTGAGGACGCAATACCTCCGAAAACACGAGGAAGCTCGCCGACGTATCTCATACGTCTCTGACGCCCGGTTTGCTCAGAGTAACCGACGTATCTCGTACGTCTCTGACGCTGTACGGGTTAAGATATGAATAGCCATCAGTAGGTGACGCAGCAATTGCTCGGCTACCCGCGTCCACCCGAACATTCACCCCACATTGTGTATCATTGTTCATCCTTTGTGCATGTATGTGCCTGTGCTCCTCAGCAGTGTGTATTTTTCTTAAGTTTTGTGAACTCAAGACCCTGTGATCATGGGTACCAAAAGTTAAAGTTTGGCGAGAAACACACAAAATAGCCTGTATTCACATACTGATTACACTTGGGAATTCAATAAACGAGTGAGTACAAATGGTGTTCTGCCCACAAGCAACTCTTCTTCTTTGCAATGCAAAAAACCAAAGTTTCTAGATGTCATGGTTACCAAAATATCACAGGTTGAATGAGGTGGTATCATCAGTGTACATGGTCTTGTGTCTGATCGGGTTCAGCGGCCTTGGCTAGAGCGATAGAAAATGGGCCCATTGTATCCTCTCTCTCTCTCTCTCTATCTCTCCTGTTGCCCGTTCTGATACCACTCTCATTCAAAAGTTGTCTCTCCGCAACATGGCGAGAGACCCAAGGTATAGAAGTAAGGCGAGCGGGAGAGTTGGCAGAATCAGACACAGTGAAATCACTGTCGCTCCCACCATCCATCGTTGGTGACAGTGACATAGAGCATATGTTTACGATGAGTGTCGCCAGCTCACAAACAAAGAAAACGGGAAAAAATAGCCAAAATGTAGCCGTAAAAAGCCTAAACATCTATAGACGTGCCCTGAGTCTTGCTTGATGAACATCTATCGACGTGTCTCGAGTTTTGCGGGTTAAGTTGATATTTAGGGCAATATAGTACATTTATATTATGCATACAATAAACATTGTATTTATCTTATATTAAATCTATATTTGGTTGGTATTTAAAGCATGTTAATTTTTTTGGGGGGTAAATTCGTATCACAAGAACAAATTAATTTCATTTCCATTAATTTCTATGGGAAAAACTTATTTGATATACGATTTTTTTGATATACAACGATCGTCACGGAACGAATTAAATTCGTATGTCAAGGTCCCACTGTATGAGAAAATTTGAACGGATCCAGAGGATAGCAACAAAGATGGTGCCAGAACTAAAGGACCTAACATATGAAGAAAGGCTGAAGGAAATGGAACTGCCAACCTTACAAGATAGAAGAGAACAAGGAAACCTAATAACAATGTACAGGTAACTCTCAATTTATGCAATAGATGCATTTCAAGAGGCATCGCGTATATCAAAATTTGCATAAAACAAATACGTATGTAGTTCTCATAAGAAACAATAGATAATAGGGGGGATGCAGGATGTGGTGAAAAAAAATTTGTACAAAATACTTTATTTATTTGGCTAAATTAACATGTTTTTATTATTTACCATTCTAAATAATAGAATTGTATTTAAAGTACAGTGGAGACTCAATACTCAAACGTCTAAATAGTTGAACTTTTCAATAGTCCAATGCAAAAGTTCGACTTAATATTCGAAAAAATACCTATTAGTCAAATGTCCATCCACGTGGCTGTAAACAAATGGTCTCTCCCTTCCCGCCACCCCACATGCCGCACCTGTCCACTGCAGCCAGTTTATCCTTCCCTGTCATAAGAATAACATTATCCTGCGCTTTCTCTCTGCAGTCTTTTTTTTTTTTTTTTTGCATTTAGAAGCTTACAATGGCACTGAAGAGTCTTGTTAGTGGTGAGAATAAGCCTACAAGAAAGAATGTAGTGACAACCATTGAAAGGAAAAAGATTATTGATTACTGAGTACTGTATGGCTAAATCTACAGTAGCCACAATACTGAAGAAGACAGCTCATTAAAAGAGCAGATGTGCCAATTGGTGTGAAAAGGCATTTTAAGCGACCTGCAGCAGTGGAAGAAATGGAAAAATTTTTGATTGGATAAACCAAAGGCGGATGGCTGGTGATTCTTTGTCAGAGGACATAATTTGTGCGAAGGCTAGGCTGCTGGATCGTGATCTTATTTCTGACACTACATCTGACTCCAATGATGATTTTAATGCAAGTAAAGGGTGGTTTGTGAATTTCAAGAAAAGAACTGGAATTCATTCTGTTGTGAGGCACGGCGAGCCCCCAAGTCAGGGGTAAACATATGCTACAGGTCACTGCGTCACCAACTCCCATGATGCACAGTGGGAGCGACAATGATTTCATGGTGTCCGATTCTGCCACCTCTCCCGCATGCCTTACTTCTTCACCTCAGGTCTATCGCCATGTTGCGGTGAAACAACTTTTGAGTGAGAGTGGTATCAGAAGGGCTTTGGAATTAACAGTTTTTACAATAATAGAGAGAGAAGATTGTGATGTTCTGGGCTCTTATACAGATATAGGAGGTTCAACCACTGAGGGAAAGGACATTCCACCACCACCACCACCAGCAGCAGCTCCTATTGTATGTATTTTACATATGTTTTTGCAAAAAATATACAAATTAGATAACTTTGTGAACATTTTGATTGATTGAGAGAGAGAGAGAGAGAGAGAGAGAGAGAGAGAGAGAGAGAGAGAGAGAGAGAGAGAGAGAGAATACAAGGGACCCATTTTCTATCACTCTAGCCAAGGGCGCTGAACCCGATCGGACACAAAGTCACATACACCAATGATACCACCTCATTCAACCTGTGATATTTTGGTAACCATAGCATCTAGAGACTTTTTTTTTTTTTTTTTTTTTGCACTGCAAAGAGGAAGAGTTGCTTGTGGGCAGAACACCATTTGTACTCACTCGTTTATTGAATTTCCAATTGTAATCAGTATGTGAATACAGGCTATTTTGTGTGTTTCTCGCCAAACCTCCCGAGTTACCGCGAGCTAAAAATCCCAACATCCCTGAGTTTTAGGGGTTAATTGTGATGAAACTGGCCTGTTTTTTTTTTTTAAAGCTACAAAACATGATCTATATAACAAAGGAAGAGAAGTGTTTGCCAGGAAAGACAGGTTAACGCTACTTCTGTGTGTCAGTGCTAGCGGCAACTGCAAAATTAAATCACTGCGTTTTTCTGAACTTCGGTTTGGCAATGGCTGAAACGAATTACCTGATTTATAGGTATCAATAGTCGAACTTTTTAATACTCGAATGGCCATTTGAAACTAATTAAGTTTGAGTATTGAGTCTCCACTGTAAACAGAAAAGCAAAATATAATAAGAGAAAGCAAAAAAATAATAAGAGAAAACAACAAAACAAAGAATGTCAACAAAATATTCACTGCGTCACTGCCTTCACCACTCACACCACAGTCAGTCACCATCTTCCTCTGAGCTTTACCACTTCATCAAAAATCCACTTATCAAAAATAACCCCACATGCAGAAGATGAAGGATGTTTTGGGGCCATCTTGGTGAATTATAGGCAGATTGAAGAGATTCCGTCTGTACTCAGTGCTGGCAGACTGCACATGAGGCACGAGAAGAGCGGGAGCTGGATCCAAGAAACTTTAACAACGTCAGAGCAACCTCCTGCCGCGAAATGGCATCCATGAATGCTTGGAGGGACGGTAACAAGGCTGCTATGAGGTTGCTCTCAGGTTGCTGGTGACACCACCTCTCCAGGTGGTGTTACTGTCTTATATATGCATATATGTTCACAAAACATTTCTATTAGCTTTTTACAAACCTTGCCCCCAAGAAAGGATTGTTTTGTAATGCATAAAGTGATCTCTTACATGGAATACCAAAAAAATAAAGCAGAGATGAGATTGCCCACAGACAAGGCGGAGACTTGCGGCGACTCGGCCGCTTCTTCTTCTTCTTGTGACCCTTTTGAGCTTGCATGTTGTCTTTCACCACGATATTTATGTTTCTACTCCTCTATTGCCTGCTATAATGGATATCATATCTTAGTATTCATATACGCTCATGCCATGAGGATAACCTCGACTCTGTGGCAGTGAGTGATGAATTACAAATGAAATGCCGCAGTATTTCATTAGTAGTAATTCACTATCACTCAGTGCCACGGTGTCGAGGTTATCCTCATGGCATGAGCATATATGAATACTAAGATATGATAACCATTATAGCAGGCAATAGAGGAGTGGAAACATAAATATCGTGGTGAAAGACAACACGCAGGCTAAAAGGGTCACAAGAAGAAGAAGTGGCCGAGTTGCCGCGAGTCTCCGCCTCGTCTGAGGACGATCTCATCTCTGCTTTATCTTTTGGTATTCCTTGTAAGATTTCATTTTATGCATTACAAAACAATCCTTTCTTGGGGGCAAAGTTTGTAAAAAGCTAATAGAAATGTTTTGTGAACATAAATGCATATGTAAGACAGTAACACCACCTGGAGAGGTGGTGTTACCAGTAACCTAAGAGCAGCCTCATAGCAACCTCATTAACGTCCCTCCAAGCATTCATGGATGCCATTTCGCGGCAGGAGGTTGCTCTGACGTTGTTAAAGTTTCTTGGATCCAGCTCCTGGCAACCAATGAGCACTTTTAGGTGGGCTACCAACCTCCACCCACCAACAGCAATGAATCTTTGTGGATGCTATTTTACGAAGGTTGGTGTGTGAGCAGGAGGTTGCTATGGAGGTTGTCTGTACCAACATGGACAACAACCTGCTTCTTGGATCTGGCCCCAGAGCTCCCACCTATCGGCCAGCTGCGGAACTCTCTGGCGTGCAGTTTGAAATTGTGTCTGGCGCTCAGTTTGAAAATGCGGTTGAACCAAATCGTGTATAAGCAAACCGATCACGCAAATTAAATTAATTATATTTTTTTTGGTCGCGTTATAATAAAAACGTGTAAAGCAAACACGCGTAAATTGAGAGTTACCTGTATACAACAGTAAATGGTACTGAAAAAATAGACAAGAGATGGTGGTGGTGAAAGAAGAAGCTAGTAGAAGGTCAAGAGGACGTGAAAAGAAGATTAGAATGAGGCAGTGTGTGAAAATACAGTTTTCCACATAGAACGGTGGAAAAGAGGAATGCATTGAGTGATGAAGTTGTTACAACACATAATGTGCATAACTTTATAGAAAAATTGGATAAATGGAGACATGAAGATAAGACACTATAAGCCCTGCTTGAAACCTGTACAATACAACAAGGTAAATACAATTAGGTAAATACACAAACAAACACATTTCTCAGGTATAAAAATATATGCAGAGTTAAAAAGAAACTTCATCATTCAACACTTTCCTCTCCATTTTATGATTATGTTTGTTATATGTCACTTTCAGAGAATAAATCAGTCTATGCATAACTATCCTGCAATAATGACTTATTCTTGTCTTTCTTAATGACTAGGCATGCTTCCTAATCCACTCTTTACTCTGATATTACAGATATATCGATGCAGTATTCTAGGGGTGCATGAGCAGTGGCCCCATCTCATATCAAGCATTGGGTGCAGCCAACCAAACTAATATCTTTCCATGTTACAAAATAAATACCAGTCAGGCACTGCCACACTGGTTGACAAGGGAATGCCACTGCTTATTTATGTGTGGTAAATGTGTAGGAATTCCCATCTCTTTCATATCAACTTAGCAAAAAGGCTTTAAGAAGGAACTAATGTTACCTTTATGAATAGTATGAGTGACTATGAAATAAAGATCTGAATAAAACAGCACAAGATCCTTACCTCACTGTCACTCTTGCCATGCTCCTTGTAGTAAACAGTGTACTCTGTGATGATTCCATTGGGGCGCTCAGGAGGAAGCCACAACAAAAGGATAGAGTCAGCAGAAATAACTAAGGCCTTGACGGATCTGGGTGCCTCAGGAACTGTAAGGATGTTTTTGTAAAATGTCTTTCCATTCAAAGTCCATGAGAATGAGATATGTTCTGTTGCATGGCCAAGTATCTTACATATTATTTACACCAAAATGCTTTGATCTGGCATAAAAAACAAATCAGAAATTCAAAACAGATGACATACCATTAATTTGTCTTTCACTGATAGAAATGTTCTTGATAATCATTAAGCAATCATAGCCATCTAAAATGTACAATATCTAGAAGTACTTACTATCCTGATCAGTCTGGCAGTGAATTGGCTGTGAGCGAACTCCCTCACCACCAGAAGTGTGAGCCAGAACCTGAAGGCTGTAGTCGGTGTACTTCTGAAGGCTATGGAGATGGGTCTCAGTGGAAAGAGTGATCTTTATATCCTTGCTCTCCTCATCTATATAGAAAAATAAATAATGAAATGAGTGACTTAGACTTGAACTATATTCCTGACCATCTTTACACATTTCAGTAAAATAAATAATGATTATCTAGTGTTCAAGTTTATGACACACATTATTTCATGCACCACTTACCATACCACACATCTGAGGGTCCATAAAACACCTTGTATCCCTTGATGACTCCCTGAACAGTTTCCAGTGGAGGAGAGGACCAGGACACACGGATAGTCTGAGAAGTGAGGGTGGTACAGGTGACATCTTGTGGGGGCTGCTGGGGAGTTCCTTCCGCAGTGTAAGCCAGGAATTCCTCAGTTTTAGGTCCTTGTCCAATTTTAGTGAAAGCAAAAACAACAACAGCATACTCGGTGTACACACTGCACAATGAAAAGAAGACAATTATTAAACACAAACATACATAAACAAACACAAACATGCACACACACACAAACATAAACACACACACAGACACAAGATTATATGAGACGGACGTCCACACTGCACTAAGCCAGGAATTCCTCAGTTTTAGGTCCTTGTCCAATTTTAGTGAAAGCAAAAACAACAACAGCATACTCGGTGTACACACTGCACAATGAAAAGAAGACAATTATTAAACACAAACACACACAAACAAACACAAACATGCACACACACAAACATAAACACACACACAGACACAAGATTATATGAGACGGACGTCCACACTGCACTCCGTTCTGATAGTATTCCAAACCACCAAGAATATCTTTTACTGAGAGTGTTGACTAAAGGTAAGAGCTATGTTTTAGTGCTGTCCCGTCTAGGTGGCAAGGTTAAAATGTCAATAACATGGAAAAAGGAGCAAGAAACTAAGGAGGTAGTATACTAGAAGGAGGTAATAGACACCTATCAAAATGATAATTTACTCCAAGTGAGGTCTAGCAGCACTAGTTCAGGGGGTACTGTGAACTTTCCATTAAAGCTAGTTGTGATCTCACTGAACATTTCCCTCTGTGTCTCACAACTCAAGGGGGCAGTCACAGCCTGCCCTCTAAAGACAACTCTCCTTCTTCACTCAAAACTACATAACTACATGCACTTACCACACACACACCCTTCACTTAAAAATTCAAAATAAGAAAATGACAGCTCCAAATTCAGCCCCGGAGTCCTCTTCTGGGGAGGGGACCAAAAATGTCCCAAGGTTGGACTACTCTCTCAGTGATGACCCAAAATGTCTTGACACCTCCCTCAACTTTTTCTACATAAACTTCTGCAACATTTGCAGTCTTAGATCTAATTTTGAATTTGTAGAACACCACCTCTCCTCTACTAAACCTCATCTTTTCCTCACTGAAACACAGCTATCTGAGGCAACTGACAGTAGCCCCTTCTCTGTTCCTCCCTACTTTTTCTATCCTCATTTTCGTTCTAAAGCTGGATGTTGCGTCTATATGCATAATGACTTAACTTGCTCTCGTGCCTGAGTTCTCGAATCTTCCAGTTTTCCACCATCTGTCTTCAACTCAATAGTTACTCTTTAACTAAATTTATCTGTGCTGTCTATCTCTCCCCAAACTCCTCTGACAATAGTAAATTCTTTGACTATATAACTTCCAAGGTGGAGCATATTCTGTCCCTCTACCCTTTAACAAAGATCTCCATCCTTGGAGATTTCAATGTTCATCACCAGCTTTGGCTTTCCTTTCCCTTCACTGACCATCCAGGTGAACTAGCCTTCAACTCTGCTATCCTCTATGACCTAGAGCAACTGGTGCAACACCCTTCTCATATTCCTGACTGTCTTAGAGATATGGCCAACATTCTTGATCTCTCCCTTACCTCTAATCCTTTTGCTTATGTTATTACCCTATTTTCTCCGTTGGGCTCCTCCCATCACAATCTCATTTCTGTATCTTGTCCTATTCCTCCAATTCTTCCTCAGAATCACCTAAAGTGGAGGTGCCTTTGGCATTTTGCCTCTGCTAGTTGAAGGAACCTGAGGAGGCACTATGTTGATTTTCCCTGGAATGATTACTGTTTCTGTGTCAGATACTCATCTCTGTGTACTGAATGCATAAGTCAGTCAGTGCCAATTGACTTTAGAACCTTTGGTGACTGACTGAATACCTGGTAGGCTTAAGATGATCTTAAGGGGACCGTCGGTGGCCACGGTACCAAAAAATCTGAAAAATATCGAAAATCCCCAAAACACCACCAGAGCATCCCCAAACATATGGTAACATAGTGATGGAGTATTTTGGGGAAATACACTAAAATATGTGGGGTATTTAAGCTTTAAAGGGCCCCTGCCACGCCCACCGCAGCCCGGGGCTTCCCCCCTCCACTCGCTGTACAATAAATGATGATAATAAGCACTGAAAAAGCCATGAAAAGTGTTTTCTTTGGTAAGGAAAGGCGGGCGCTGGCAACTCAGTACTATGGCGTACACAGGAACACACCCTCTCCCCTTCCATTTCAGTGTCCATGTGACTGCAATGGGAGGAGGATGTATAGAGTATCTCACTCATTGTTTCAAACCTTGCAAGCCACAATCCAGCCTATTTTACCTGCTTTTTTTTTTGCCTTACAATGTCTAAACAAACAGTGCAAGGGAAAATTACAAGTTGTGTTGACCATGCACGAATGGAAGACACCCTTGCCTTCAAGCGATTAATACCAACAGTCATTGTGGGAGGGCCCAGGTGCCATATGAGTCTTACAGAATATTCTAAACATGCCTAAAAAACATATAAGATGTACATGGTGGTGTATGAGCATGAAATATCCAACCCAAATAAATGTACAGGGTCATAGAGGACGAAAATGACATCTCTGGGTTTTTTTGCTTTTTCTCAGTTTTCACTTTTTTATCATTCAAATCATATTTATTCCCACATTTCTCAACGTATTTTCAATTTTGAGGTATCATTTTGAAGCTCAATGAAGCTGCTACATTTCTAACTCATAGAATTTAGAAAAAAAATATTTTCTGTGCCATAATGTAATTTTATAAAAAAAAAATAATAAAAAAAAAAAATAAATAAAAATAAATAAATAAATAAAAATTCATAATGGCCATCAAAAGAAAAAAATCTAAATTCTATGAGATGTAGTTTTGTTATACCATATACTTCACATATATACCGGCAAAATTGAAATCTGCCCTCCGGTGACAAAGTTTATAGGGAAAATGTTTTTTTTTTTTTTATTCATCCTTAATTTGTCATGCAGTTATTTATGCTTCGATTCACTTGTAACTACTAATGTAACATCGTGTAATAGTCATCTATCAGTGAAAAAATATTACCCACGTACCTCTTTAGTTCTGATTTTTTGAAAACCCAACCAGACGGTCCCTTTTAAGATGAATGGCTATTAAATCAACAAATAAATGAGTCACTAGTAAGTACCAAATTTTACTTATAGATCATTATATACCTATGAACGTGTGTTTACATGCAGTTCTTTATCAGTACCAAATTTTACTAATAGATCATTATATACCAATGAACGTGTGGTTACATGCAGTTCTAAAATCAATTGACATTGACTGTACATTCTTTATTCTTTTTCACAATCTAAGCCTTCTACACCTTGGTTTAACACAGCCTGTTCTCATGCTATACATGATAGAGAGGTTGCCCACAAAAGGTACTTCAGCTTTCCATCTCCTGAATCTCATGCACTTTATATTTCTGCCCAGAATTATGCCAAGTATGTTCTTCAACTTGCCAAACACTCCTTAATAAAGAGAAAATGTCAAAATCTTTCAAACTCCAACTTCTCTCAAGATTTCTGGCATTTGGCCAAAAACATCTCCAACAACTTTACTTCTTCATCTTCCCCTCCTTTATTTCATCCTGATGGCATCACTGCCATCTCTTCTGTCTCTAAAACTTAACTCTTCTCTCAAACCTTTGCTAACAACTCCACCTTGGATGATTCTGGGCTTGCCCCTTCCTCTCCTCCTAACTCTGACTACAGGAGATCCTCGCAATTTGACAGGGTTAAGGCAGTTTTTCATTGGTCGAATCAGCGTTAATTTGAATCGTGAAGCAATTTTTCCCATAGGATACTTAAGAATTAGGGGGAATAGGGACCAACCTCCAGCCTAGACCCCACAAAACATCACTATAACCTTTTAAAAAACACTAACCTAGACTAAATCAGTACTATTAAAGGCTTCATTTATATCTAACTTTTTTTTTTTAATTAAACACACTAGGGTGCTGTACGGTACATTTTTGGAAATAAAAACACTTGCAGCGATCTCATGGTATTTGTCCCTGTTCTTCCAAATTGTTAATACTGTTGATCTAGGGACACTTATTTGTGCTGCAATGACACTGTGAGATATATCTGTTTCACACTTTCTTATAAGTTCAAGCTTATCTTTGAAAGGCAGGAAGTTGTGCTTCTTAGGCCTGGGGAACGCCGGCTGGGGCAAGAGTGACACAAATTAAGCGACACACAGGCCGCAGGGTTGCCACTATTTTCATTTCTCCCTACCACTCGCGTGCATTTCCTCCTACTTTCACCTACCACTCGTGCACATTTTCCCCTATTTTCACCTATGCCAATCCAAAAATTCCTTTTTATGCATGCATATATTATTGTGTGAAAATAAATGTATTCATACTTTTTGCAGTTTTATCCTTTTACTACAAAAGAAATAAAAAAACTTTCTGGTATCGAAAAATTTACTTTTTTTCGGTATATCATCATGACAGACTGGACGATGTACGCATGAATAAGCGATCGACTCTCTTCCTAATGGAACACCTCACCACATTGCACCATACTCCCACATGTTGTGTCAGATATATATATATATATATATATATATATATATATATATATATATATATATATATATATATATATATACACTCGACCCTTGAAACAACGGACCTCCCATCAACGGAATTTGGAAACTACGGACAAATTCTGGAGTCCAGTTTAATCTACGGACGAATATTAAAATGCGCTCGATTGTCCATTCCCGGCAAATTATTGTCTGGTAGGTGGCGGGTCGGTCGCGTCATCAGCTGTTGGCCACCATGTTTAATCTTCAGTCTGTGCATTTTCAATCAACAGCAAACATTGTCCAGTGCTTACCACGGCTTTTTTATGCATTTGTACCCTTCCCACGAGTGCTTAACCTATCCAAAATGCCTCTTAACCCCTTCAGTCCGGGGACGTATATATACGTCCAGAAGCCTTACCTCCAGCCTGGGGACGTATTATTACGTTTTGCGGGCCATAAGCGTTTTAGATGAGTGTACCCAAGAAAACCAGCAGTCATTTGTTCTCTTAGATATGTATATTATCTAGGAAAATGAATATATGTAACTATTATATCGCAGACAAGAATAAGTTTTTGCATGAAGGTTTATTTTTTCTCTGTTTCGTCAGCTTTAGCAGCCACAGCCACCAGCTTACAGAGAGAGAGAGAGAGAGAGAGAGAGAGAGAGAGAGAGAGATCATGTTCATCACCCCCATCCTCCACTATCTGGTGATAATTCCTCTCTCTCTCTCTCTCTCTCTCTCTCTCTCTCTCTCTCTCTCTCTCTGTTCACGCGCAATTTATTTCGCGTTTGAAATAATATATGTATATTTTGCATGACAGGTATATGTTGCCATTTGCTAAACATACTGGCATGCAAATGCTAGATATATTAGGGGACTCTTTTCAACAATAAATAACAGTGTTTACCACAAATGAGATGCTTCACTCTGATATAAGACGCTTTAGGCTATCTATACAGACAGAAATATGGCAATTCATGATTGCCATATATTGCGCAAATTTTTATAAGCTATATGGTTCATTCATCTTTCGTCATGGAGGGCAAGAGAGTGAAGGTGCCCTTATACCAGGTGTCGGAGCTGGAGTACTTCATTTTAGTAAGTATATAATTCATTATATGAAAACAAATTATATATTGTACTGTATATATTATGGAGGCTTTATTTTATTGAATGAAATCTAAATTTTATCTTTCTCTTTCCACAAGTCTGAGGATCCTGGTGGGGATGAAGTATGGGTGGTGAGGGTCTGCCACCACCCTCTATGCCTGGAGCCACCACTCCCCACCACCCAATGCAAGACGCCTCCTCTACCCAACTTCACCACCACCAGGCCACAGCCCTCCACCTCCAACTTCACAGCACTCCCCTCCACCTCCGCCTTTCCCTCACAGCCCTCCACCTCCGGCTTCACTGCACTCCCCTCCATCTCCGCCTTTCCCTCACAGCTTCCACCTCTGGCTTCACCGCACTCTCCTCCACCTCCGCCTTTCCCTCACAGCCCTCCACCTCCGGCTTCACCGCACTCCCCTCCACCTCCGGGTTTCCCTCACAGCCCTCCACCTCCACCTTCACCGCACTCCCCTCCACCTCCGCCTTTCCCTCACAGCCCTCCACCTCCGCCATCACAGCACCACCACCCAAGAGATTCAGGGAGGAATCTCTCGAACTGTAATAAAAAATATAAAAAACGTAATAAAATATAAAAAGTAAAATTTTGTATTGTTTTCCTTTTTAGCATAGCAATGGGAAGTGTATTGTAACATACAAATATTTTTACACATCCTGATATATAGTATGTGATAAATATATTGAGTTTATGGCTAAAACATTGATTATTCAATACTAAAGCTTCAAATCTCGGCGTGTGCGGGCCACCCGGATGGAGCACGGTGCGTGTTTTCTAACTTCCGGGGCAAATGGGTTAAACCTAGTAAACCAGTGAAGCGTAATCGAAAGGCTCTTCCAGTGGCTGCTAAGCTTGAACTACTACGAAAATTAGAAAATTGTACGTATTTTATGTACATTTTATACAGTTTTTTATGTACTTTTGCAAAGAACGGACTTTTGCAATCTACGGACAGGGTCGTGCGCGCATTTGTCCGTTGTTTCGAGGGTCGATTGTATATATATATTCCATACTTCATAAACTAATGGGTGTCCAGACAAATATTTATAGTGTTTTAAATAAAAAAAATAAATAAAATAGAAAAAATCATTCCCCCTACATATTGTCAATAAACTCGCTAGTTTCTTGCAAATTGCTATTTTCCCCATAGGCATCCCCTATCTCCTACATTAGGCTAAAATCACCTACTGTAGAGGATTTCCCCTATGAATGGCAGCCTTGGCACAGGGTAGTGTCAGTTTACACTTCTGCTTGGCGGGCTGCGGCGAATTTGGGCTGGCAGTGGATTTGACCAGGTGGGTGGCGAGTCAGTCAGTCGAACAATGAGGATTGGGTATCAATTAACTGAGTTTGAATTGATGATAATTCAAACTGTAAACAGTTGAATCATGAGGATCCCCTGTATTTCATACCTTCAATCAAAGTTCTTCATAATGATGTTTTCCATGCCTTTGCTGACCTAATCTCTCAAAAGGCTTATGGATCTGATGAGGTCCTTCCTATCATCCTCAAAAACTGTGCCTCTGTGCTTGCACCTTGCCAGGCCAAACTCTACCGACTTCTACCTTTCCTTCTTGCTGGAAGTTTGCCTACATTCAATCAATCAATCTAGGGGGGGCATATGCTGAGGGGCGCGTCACCTCGCCTACCCTATGGCACCACTCCAGGCAGTTATACCTCACGAGTCTCCATGCAGACTCTCTTCCCGTGCCAAGTAATTCCCAGCAAGAGGCATCAACTTGCCGCGGTCGTGAGTTCTGTGGACGTCCCCTTGGCCTCCTCAATGTTCGGTTATCTCTTTCAGAGATAACTCGATAAGCAGGATCAGCTTCCAGGTAGCATGCCACATGCCCATATAGTTGCATTAGTGTTGGTGGCCTATGCTGTTAATCAGCCTCGAATCAATCTCATGGAGCAATCACTGATTTGACAAAAAGTCATACCAGCGGTACCCATTGATCCTGAGAATGGAATCTAGCACCAAAGACATCAATTCATCTCTTCAGATCAGTGTTCAGTGTCCGTGTCTCACAACCGTAAAGTCAGCCTGAAGATCCGAATCTTTGTCTGTCTGCACAGGTACCGACAATGCCAAATACAATACTCATGTTGAGCGTGTCCATAGCACCATGGGCCAGGCCAATCCGCTGTACAACTTCCTGGCTCGACCCATCATCTTTACACACTACACTACCAAGGTATGTGAAGTTTTTCGAAATCTCAATGCCCTCACTATAAGCATGGATGGACTGTACTGTGTCATCCAGTAACCTTCAAAAAACCTAAACCTTGGTCTTGGGCCAGGAAAGCTGGAGTCCCAAGGGTTTTGCCTCCTCATGCAGTGCCTCTAGAGCCATTCCTAGAAGCTCCAGTGACTCAGCAAAGATTACAGCATTATCGGCAAAAACAAGATCTGTAATCTCAGTATTGCTGACAGATGCTCCACAATGACTTTGGTCTACAACTCTGCCTAGTACCCAGTCCATGCAAGTGTTGAAATGTGATGTAGCAAGCACACATCCCTGCCTCACTCCCATATTCACAGGAAAGAAGCTGAACACGCACCCTCTACACTTTATATCACTCACAGTCCTGGAGTAGAGGAATCCCACGGAGATGCAGAAGATCCCAGAGTCTCTCAATGCACTGAATCAAACACCTTTTTAAGGTCGACAAAGGTTGCATGTATCCCTTGTTTAAACTCACGTTGGCACTCCATCAGTATGCGAAGCCCTAGGATCCAGTCAGTTGTTGACTTACCAGGTGTAAACCCAGACTGTTCAGGTCTCTGGTGTTTCAGCAGATGACTGTGGATACACATCAATAGTATGTTTTGTCTGGTATGCTGAGCAGTATTATACTGCAGTAGTCATTGCAGTTCTGACGGTCCCCATTCCCGTTCCAGATAGGGATGACCAACCCTTTCTTTTCCAACCTGTTCCTAAAATGGGTGACCATTCTATTCACTTAAACTACTGTCCTAGAGCTTTAATCTCTTGCTTGTCTAAAATTGTTTAATCTATACTCAATTCTTAAACATCTGTCACTTCACAATCTACTATCTGATCACCAGTATGGCTTCCATCAAGGTTGCTCTACTGGTGATCTGGCTTTCCTTACTGAGTTTTGGTCATCCTCATTTAAAAATTTTGATGAAACTTTTGATAAAGTCTGGCACAAAGCTTTGATTTCAAAACTACCCTTCTACAGTTTCTATCCTTCTCTCTGCAACTTCATCTCAAGTTTTCTTTCCGACCATTCTATTGCAGCCGTGGTAGACAGCCACTGTTCTTCTCCTAAATGTATTAATAGTGGTGTTCCTCAGGGTTCTGTCCTGTCACCCACTCTCTTTCTATTATCCATTAATGATCTTAACCAAACTTCTTGCCCTATCCACTCCTACACTAATGATACCACTACATTTTGCCACATCCTTTCAGAGACAACCAACCCTTCAAGAAGTTAACAGATCATGCAGGGACACCACAGAATGCCTGACTTTTGATCTTTCTAATATTTCTGATTGGATCAGAGAAAACTTAGTAGTTTTCAACACCTCAAAAACCCATTTCCTCCATTTATCAACTTGACAACCTTCCAGACAACTATCCCCTCTTCTTCAATGACACTCAACTATCTCCCTCTTCCACACTGAATATCCATGGCCTGTCCTCTACTCATAATCTTAACTGGAAACTTCATATCTCATCTCTTGCTAAAACAGCTTCTAAGTGTTCTGAGGTGCCTCCGCCAGTTTTTCTTGCCCCTCCAACTGCTTTCCTTCCTGCTGGAAGTTCGCCTACATTCAGCCTGTTCCTAAAAAGGGTGACCGTTCTAACCCCTCAAACTACTGTCCTATAGCTTTAATCTCTTGCTTGTCTAAAGTTTTTGAATCTATCCTGAATAGGAAGATTCTCAAACATCTGTCACTTCACAATCTTCTGTCTGATCGCCAGTATGGCTTCCGTCAAGGTCGCTCTACTGGTGATCTTCTGGCTTTCCTTACTGAGTCTTGGTCATCCTCTTTTAGAGATTTCGGTGAAACTTTTGCTGTTGCGTTAGACATATCAAAAGCTTTTGATAGAGTCTGGCATAAAGCTTTGATTTCAAAACTGCCCTCTTACGGCTTCTATCCTTCTCTCTGCAACTTTATCTCATGTTTCCTTTCCGACCGCTCTATTGCTGCTGTGGTAGACGGCTACTGTTCTTCTCCTAAACCTATTAATAGTGGTGTTCCTCAGGGTTCTGTCCTGTCACCCACTCTCTTTCTATTATTCATTAATGACCTTCTTAACCAAACTTCTTGCCCTATCCACTCCTACGCTGATGATACCACCCTACATCTTTCCACGTTCTTTCAGAGACGTCCAACCCTTCAGGAAATTAACAGATCACGCAGGGACGCCACGGAACGCCTGACTTCCGATCTTTCTAAAATTTCCGATTGGGGCAGAGAAAATCTAGTAGTTTTCAATGCCTCAAAACTCAATTCCTCCATCTATCAACTCGACACAACCTTCCAGACAACTATCCCCTCTTCTTCAATGACACTCAACTGTCTTCCTCTTCCACAATGAATATCCTCGGTCTGTCCTTTGCTCATAATCTTAACTGGAAACTTCACATCTCATCTCTTGCTAAAACAGCTTCTATGAAGTTAGGTGTTCTGAGGCGTCTGCCAGTTTTTCTAGGCCCTCCAACTGCTTACTCTGTATAAGGGCCTTATCCGTCCCTGTATGGAGTACTCTTCGCATGTTTGGGGGGGTTCCAGTCACACAGCTTTGCTTGATAGGGTGGAATCGAAAGCTCTTCGTCTCATCAACTCCCCTCCTCTGACTAACTGTCTTCAGTCTCTTTCTCACCGCCGAAATGTTGCATCCCTTTCTATATTTTATCGCTATTTTCATGGTAACTGTTCTACTGATCTTGCTAACTGCATGCTTCCCCTCCTCCTGCGGCCATGCTGCACAAGGCTTTCTTCTTCCTCTCATCCCTATTTTGTCCAACTCTCTAATGCAAGAGTTAACCAGTACGCTCAATCATTCATCCCTTTTACTGGTAAACTCTGGAACTCCCTCCCTGCATCTGTATTTCCAAATTCCTACAACTTGTCTTCTTTTAAGAGGGAGGTATCGAGGCATTTGCTCCCCTAATTATTCCAGGTACCCCTATTTCCCATGCCCCTTCCCCCTGACTGCGTCGAGCAGACGGTCGACGGAAGCCCCCTTCTTTGTTAAGCAATTAGCTAATTGAGCCATGATATCCACCCACCATACATCCGACTGGTCCTGAAAAAGGGTGTTGCCAGACACCACTGAGATGGGGCGGGACTTCTTGATCCTCCTAGCATCATCCTTAGGTGGACGTGAACATTTAAGAGGCACCTCTAGTCCTAGGACAGCCCTGGATGGTCCCCTGACTTGGTGTGACTGCACACACCTTTTTGCATCAGGACCCTGGGGGAGTGGGACACTGAACTACATCAGGTCTGGCTCCAAAGATGAGGGCACAGCTGGAAGAGAGGGGTCAGTAGCGGGGGGAGGCACAGAACTACGTAAATCTATCTGAAAAGCAACAAGAGAGCTGACAAAAGCAAGCACCTCCTCCTGCCAAGACTTCAAAAACAAAGAGAGATCAATAGCAACAGGGGGCCTAGAGCCCTGCTGGGAAGCCGAATCCCCAGCTATGAGCTCATCCTTGGACAAAACACTACTGTCCTGAAATGAAATCTCCGAATCACCATGAATGTTGGACAAAACAGAGGCAGCCGGTGAATCCCTTGACCCCTGAACAGAAAGAGGTGCCTTAACAGACTGCAATGTGCCTACATCACAGGTGACATTACAAAAGAGTTGGGCAACAGACCTGTGGGTATGTCTTGCCTTGGCGAAGCTCCTGCGCCTCAAACCACACTGGTACTTATAGGTGGCAAGGACTTTATCACTGCTCCAAGTAGAACACTCACCACACCTCTTACCTGGGTTGCAGGTATCTTTGCAATTAACACAAACAGAATAAGGGTTCTGAAGAAAACTACCCAAGACCCTGGTGCAGTCTGGTCTTGAGCAAACCTGTCTAGAAGACTTAGAAAATAATTGGAGCCAGAAGAACCGGGCATGGAAGCAGCCATGTCCATCAGCAAACCAGTCTCCCCAGCAGCCTGCTGCTACTCGGGATGAGCATGATGCCCATTAAGGTCCTCCTCCATGAAAACAGGAAGAAGCTGGCAGAGAAAGCACTTGAAAAGTTCAAAGAAGCAAAACAGGGGCGGAAGAGCAGCACATGAGAGCGCGATGCACGCCGAGAATTAACTGAGGGGCAGTGCAGCCGATCCCATCGGCAGGGCCGGGCACCATGCTGGCAGGCGTAGTGCCAGGCGGAATTTTTTTTTAAATCTCAGAGAAGGAAAGTAAGTGAAATAGTGGAACTGCTAGTTTTTTGGTATGAAAGGTATAAAAAACAGGTTTCTGTGATAAGATTTTTTTTAGGAAAATTTTTGGGTTGAGGCACCAATTTATTAATTTCCTATTTATTCTTAACTTCTGTTATTGTGTTTTCCGCTATCGCGCGTTTTTTTTTTAGGCACCAATTTCACACGATAATGGAGGATTAGGTGAAGACTAAATTTTGCAGTTCCTTGAATGCCCACATTTGCCAAACAAAGAACCTATTTGTGTTATCCAGACTTTTTCATTATCCAGCCCAGTGCCTGTACCATTTAGTCCAGAAAAATGAGGCTAGAGTGTACATAAATTTGTTTGCAGGCAATGCAAAACTCTTGAGCTACATTTTGGTAGAAATACTTCTCCCTGAGTTTATTTAATTCATCATCCATGTTTTTATGTCATCCTCAAGTTCTGGCTAATGTGGAGCTGAGCAACGAAGGTTATGTTTATCTTTTTCTTTTGCTTTTCAGTTGGTCTTCTTCATGTAGCCAGTCACATATAATTTTTTTTCCTTAGGTGGTGGCTCAAAATCCCTTGCTGCTGCTCTAATGACATGCTCCTTTGCATAATCACTTGTAGTTTGTATGAGACTGTGTTATTCAATCTTTTTCCTCCTGCTGCCATTACAGTGAGGGTGTGAATGTGTTTTGTTACCATCATGCTGTTACTTCTCACCATCAGATAGCATCAAGTAAGGGTTCTGATCAGCTAATGTTTATCAAGATGCGTCACAGCCTCACTTTAGATTGTTTTTACTTTTATGATAATTCATTTTTAAAGTAGTAATACCAGTAATAATAATACTATCAATACAATAATGATACATATAGTTAAGGTAGGTAGCAGTACTGATCGTAAGCTATGTTACTGAGTGTCAGGGAGAAGATTAGCCTACAGGAGGTCTCAACTTTGCATATCAGAGGCAGGGTGATTTTTTTTTTTTCAGAAACATTTTGCAAAAAAAGGTGTCCTATATCCTGTCAAATACAGTATTTCCAACTTTGAATGACTTGATCTTTAATTTCTAAGAATATATGACTTTTCTTACATGTCATCATCTATACAAAATAAGAGGGCAAAGGCAACAAAAAAGGTTGAAAAAAAAAGGCACAATGAAATATACAGCTGAAGGGGGCGTCGCCAATTTTACTCTTGTGCGGAACATAAGAATGCAATCTACTGCTTTGGTTAGCTTACGGATAAATACCTTATAAAATGAAATATAATTCATGTTGTACCTGAATAAATTAAGCAAATCACATTTAGAGCAAAGAATATTTATGCAACTTTTATGCGCTACATTTGCTTCCCCTTCTCTATCGAGTCATTTTGTTTGAGTGTTTTGTTCTCTCTGTTTTCTTGAAGGAGTAACTATAGTAGAACAATTTCTCGTGAATAATTTCCCCCTAAGTACTCTTCAACTTAGTGTAAATATTACTTACATGTTCTCTGACAACCCAGTGATTTAGAGAAAAAAAAAATTAGTAGAAAATGTTTAAAACTAAATATATTTATTTCAGTCACTAAGAAAAATTGAGACAAATTTCTTCTTTACAACAAAACAAAGATCACTCATTTTGGTTAAAAACTAAAAGTTAGGCTTTTGAATGGAAAAAAAAAAAGGTTTTCAGGATCCTACAGCCATCCTTTAAACACATGCTGCCTGGGAATCTTGGTCTAAATACTTTCTCATTCCTCTTCACCACTACCTTGTGTTTACTGACATGCTTCTGGAGGTGAGAGGTAGTGATACTGCTGGTGTGAATCTAAGGATGTCACTTATATATAGCTTGCCTATGTAGTCAACTTTTCATAATATAACAGCTTTCCAAATAGTAAATTTGCTTGTTAACATTTTTGTACTTTTTGGTAATTACCAAGTGCTTTATCATTGAACGGAGAACAATGTGGCAATCAAAAAGGTCATTTTAGGGAAGTCCAGGGCCCATAGGTAGATAAAAAAAATGTATATCACTAATGACCAACACACCCACCCTTTCCCAATTGAGGTCCACAGACCACTGAGAGATAGATGACAAACATTCAGGTGCTCAGGCCACTGAGCTAGGCTGCTAAACACTACCAGAAAATAATTATTCATTTCCAATATAAAAAAAACAAATTCTAATTCAATGACCAATAAAGAAGCATTACCTGTATTACTGGGTTGCCAAT